>NC_137856.1:8320910-8410910 GCF_948465745.1 Chenopodium album
GGAAGACAAGATGGGTTGGTGAGATGGGTTTTGGGGGATTACTTCATTTTACTAAGGGTATGTATTTACCACGTCAATTATCTTATTGGTTGATGACACGAATTGATCCTTTGAGTAGGGTGCTAATAGGGTCAAACGGTCAGATATTTCCATTCTCTAAAAATCAAGTTCGTTGGGTGCTTGGACTCCCTTGTGGATCAAAGGTAGTACCTTCTAGTAAAGGAATGTGTAATGATGTACGGGAAAAGGTACAAGGCATTTTATTAAAATATGGACGGGCATGGGAGACCAAACCAGCAACAGAATTCGGTCGTTCCTACACATCCGTAGGCATTCCAGTTACTGTTACAATGATGGATAAGTTGGAGGGTAACTTTGAAGAGGACCAAGAAGAAGAGTTTAAGACATTGTTCTTGATTGTAGCACTTCAAATGATTTTATGTCCAACTCAATCACCAAGACTACCGCATGACTTGTTACCTGCTATTGGTTGTGCCATGGATAGTAATCAATATGATTGGTGTGAGTTGGTCATTGCAAAATTAATGGACAATGTAACCAGCTTCGTTAGACGTTTTTATGCAAACGGTTTTGCAGGAGGCTGTGGTGGATGCGCCATATTTGTTGTTGTAAGTGAATTGAACTTTCCAAAGTGTATTAATACGAATGTCATATGCTATAATAAACCTAATGAAATGTGTACTGTTTATTACTTGTTACAGCTGTTTTACCTTGACCGGCTGAATTGGGAGCCCATTCATTGGGAAACATATCCAAGAATAAAGGCTTGAGACATGAAGCAGATAGGGATTGCTGCCAAGCGTGATCGATTTCAAACAGGGGATTATGGTAAATTAGGGGTGAGCTCTTCATTACCCTTGAATGTCTTAAGTTGCCTTGGTTTATCATCACGGCTTAGTAACTGGTAATTTAATCTTCATACAGCTGATAGACGCTGCATATGGGGAAAGACACCCACGAGAAGCGCGTGACACAGTTGCACCCCCTGATTATCCTTTGTATCAAGTGAGTTATTTATTTTCAAATACAATGTTGTTTGTAATTATGAAAGCAAAATTGTTCATGTACCATTGATGAATCCATTATTTATGTAGGACGTATCCAAACAAGTGACCCGTAGTAGGGGTAGAAGGAGGCGTGATGACTTGCGCTCTAACCGCGAGAGCTCTCTGTTTGTGTATGATAACTTAGTACATAGTAAGGATGAAGACCCAGCTTACACCCGTTTCCATGATGTGAACATGCTGTAATTTTGATTTTGATTAGGTCTTATGTAATTCGTAATGGATAATTTATGGCTAAGGCTAAGTTGGCCAGGGGGGTATTACTCTCAAGTCAGCGATTTGTGTGTATTAGAGGTCTCTACTTAAGAGTTCAGACAATGTATTACGAAAAAGTTATATTTTCTTGCTGGCCCATACACTAGCAAATGGGCTACAACTTTCAGATGATGTGCGTGCAAAATATGGGTAATTGCATAGGGCCTTGGCCCAAACATGTTAATCAAACAGCATGGTGTCGCCAGTTCCTTATTATACACTTGTAATGAAAAACTAAAAATAGTCTAAGTACTTGATAACACTGAGTGTGCATAAAAATCATCAAAATGTATTGACATAACTAAAGAGAATACGCGAAGTAATCAACATTGGAGTTTTAGATATTGACCATTCCTAAGACTTAAAAAAAAACGTCCCAAGTTGTTGATGTTTTATTGTTTTGTTCACGTAGACTTGTAGAGCATGGCACCACATTAATATATAAAATTTTCATTTAATTACGAAAACTGCAATTTAGACATGCAAAGTCCTGATCAGCTATAGTGTGACAAATACTTGTTAGTTGTTACAGTGTGGAAGAGAGATTATCCGAGTGATTAGATTTTAATTTTGTGTTAGCTCCTCGAATGTTGTTTTTATTTTTTTACCTGATCCACTAAAATCATTCCACCTCTTCAACATCATGATGCATGTAATAAATTGATATTATGTCGATGTGGCAACTTTCACTACATAAATTAAAAAACTTGCTGCCCAAGTTTTGTTTCTAAAATACACCTATATAAAGAGAAGGCGGTGTTTCTTCTAACATCAACCTCCCTCGTAGAAGACCCCAAAAAAATCCAACACCAGTTCTCCATCAATGGCAAGACGTGCCCGCACTCAAACCGGTCAACTACCCATGTTGTTCTTTTCTCCTCCTTCCGGACTAGTTTCGGAAATGGACTTCACTTCATTCGAATATCTTGTAAAAGATAACTCCAACCCAAACACCTTCACCGTTGTTTCTCGAGATACTATTGCTTCTTTAATACTTAATCCTTCCACTCCAAACCAAAATTTGCTAACCAATCTCTTGATGCGCAAAATTGGAAGTGAAGGTGTAATTAGCCCTGCCCATCTTCCAAACTACTTTGACATTTACCCCTTAAGAAGTGAATTCCATGTGTTCTTGAGATGGTGTCTAGGCCAAAGTTTCAACCCGAACAACCTAGTTCCTGCAATGCACGTGCTTGATCCGAAGCCGGCTATCAACTTTACTGACCAAGTCTTGTCACTAGAACACACCGGTCTACGCTTGTGCATAGGTACGTACACAGATGCATTCCAAGTTATCAAGCTACCTTCCTTTCCACATGTGTTGCATGTTTGGGTGGGCTTTGAGTCAGAAACTAGTATTGTTCCCGGCTACCATAAGGTTGATTTTACCCCCTTTCAGGGTAAAACAGCCATAAATGCGGTCAAGGAGCCTTGTATCCCAATGCCTAAAGACACATTTGTGTGTTGTTGGAATGTACGGGGTCTTGCAAGACCCTCTCTTGTTGCACACTTCCAACAGCTGTACAACATGTATAGGCCAGGAGTCGTAGTTATGTTCGAGGCGCGGCAGAGTGCAGACAATGTCCAACTTCTGGTAAATTCACTTCCAGGTGCATACAGTGTACTATTTTACCCACCCGATGGACTTTGTGGGGGTGTGGTCACATTGTGGAAGAATGATGTTATCGCGATCGACCAAAGGATCATACACTCGGACTTTGTTAGAGCGGATGCCTATTTCAAGGTAATTGATAGCTTTATGCAATGTTTGATTTTGGCTACCTATAACATTTAATGTTTGTATCACACTTTTTTGGTTATTTACATCTAAAACTTTGTTTAGGGTCACCCGGCTGTGCGGCGTCCTTTGTTTTAAGGTGGAGATGGATGCTAGACCAGGTTGTGTGGATGCAGGCTCCAAATTGTCCAATTGAACGACATCAAGCGTATTCTAGTACTAGCAGGAATAACAATGACACATGTAACCGAGCTTCCTATGAATGTTTGTTAGTAGTGTATGTGTGGGTTTTATAATTTCTATTTCGGCTTTAGTTTCCCTAAAAATGAACTTCCTATGTAGTTTATAAGTTATCAGTTTCATGTTCTAAGAAGTGTAGTAGCACAGCAGTAGTGATGTATGGTTTTTATTAGACTTAAAAACGTATTTCCATTTCGTATAATTATTGTCTTCAATTGTCTTTGTTTATTGTGATCTAAATGATTACTCAAATCTTCCTATCCTATTCATTAACGATTAAGTATAGACACTCTGAGTAGCACTATGCAATTGATTTCCTGTTGCTCTATATTTGGAAATCAATACACAAGAATTTAGTCCACTTTCCTAGTTATAAAAAAATTCTACACACATTACTAGCAAGTGTATGGACACAACTCATTTGTAGCATAACTGAAATGAGTTAGTATTGATAGGAAAAATTATATTTTCTTAATAAAAACCAAACTATAATAACGCATAACTAAATTTGGTCCATAACAATACAAAGCTGTATATAAGTAGAGCAAGAACACATTACATGATAAAAAAATAATACAATACCGCTACAATTACAAGAACAAGGAACACAACATTGTTCCTAGAGGAAATAGTCATATTATGGCTACATAAAGACTCATTTAACTTCAACACTCTTTGTAGCTCAACACGTAATTCTGAATTTTCCTTTCTTAACTCTTCAATTACTCGAGTTAATTGATTGATTTTTGAATCATCGTGTTCTCCAAGTGCTGCCTCTTCCCACAAAAAAAACCTACAATCCCTTGTAGGGTCCTAGGAATCGTCGACAAGCAACATAAATACATGGCATGTGTAACTAGGGGGAAAAAAAAATCAAACTTGCATAGAAGTCTAGATTAGGCGTTACCTTCCAATATGGGCATCCGAAAAACCGTCTGCCTAAATTAATTCCTTTACGAACTGTTGATAGCCGTGCAAGTACACCGTGGTTGCATTTCATCTGCGATGAGGTCGTTGATGTCACGCTTGTTTGGGAAGCCATTGAATTATTGTTATAATTAGCACACAAAATTCTTTTGAACTTGGAATGCTGTGGTTCATGCTGCAAGGTGTGGCTATAAGTGAATCCTTTTTATTCGTGGTATGGCTTGTTATACACGTCTAGCAATTTAACTTATAGGACAAGTTTCCATTTTCCAGTCAACTTAATTTGAAATTGGCGAAAGAAACAATAAAAGGCTTGACCGTTGCTTCTTATAAGGTATATTACCAATCATGTTCGGTTTCAATTTTTTTATTAGAACTTGCTTAAAATATTAACACACTTTTAATACTAGTATGAATGTTACTCACACTTAAACTTGTCTATATGTCATTGTTATTAAACAAGCAAACCAAAAAAAAAAAAAAAAAAAAAATTAAACAAATTAGTAATCCATTACATTTGGTAGACCAAAATGGAAGTGACACACATAATTTAACAAATAATACTTAACACACTAACGTATTAATTATTTAAAAAGATAAAAAAATAACAAATTAAGGGTTTATGTAATGACTCAAGCTATTTATGAATAAGTAGGGTTGACGTTTTGTATTACTAAAAGTGATGTGGACGATTAATAACGTCACATTCAATCGCAGAACAGTGCAAAAAAATTTATTTCACTCCGGCCAGCTACATTTATACATGTTCCATTCGCAGCCAGTAATTTACTTGTTAACTTAGTGTGCAAGTTATCTCATATTTATTTGCTACCTTGGGAACCAAGGTAAGTTCATTTGGTAACCTACGTCGCACAATTTCAGCAACACATGAAGTCAAAGGGGGCAGCAATGTTGGTCAGTAAATTTCTATGTGAAAGTAATTAACCTGCAGCGTATTCAAGGCGCATATGCGTGCAACAAGGTGTAATTTAGAAACCACAAATAATTCGAATAAACGTAACTAATATTAAAGGGATGAGGTAGATCAATCGAGGTGTGTTAGGCAAGCACAATGGTATGGAAAGTACAATCTATATCACCTTTAGCTAACAATAATCTAAACATACATAAACATAAATAAAAATTAAGAACATGGACACATAAAATTTCTTCCATGTCTTATTGACATTAATATAGAGATTTATTACCTTATCAACAAAACAAAGCAAATGGAAAAGAGTTACAGTGCATACTAAAAAACGAAAACCTCATAGCACGACTATGTTCAAAAATTGGGGTCTCATTTTCATCATGCAACATTATACATTTTTTAGATCACAGGATTTTGACCAATGACTTAGTTAATAGTTAAGGGCTTACGCCTGCTTTGACGGAAGTGGGAAGCAACAAAACTCTTCAAGGACAAGCAGAAAAAATAAGTGGCATCGGCGATGTAAACTTCGCTGCCAAAAGGTATTAAAATTATGGCGTGCATGTCTCTCGATGTACAACAATTTAAGTTTTTGGGATCGATATTGTAAACAAATTACCAACAAATAATTCCGTCTACAATCAAGAACCACTTTATTTTATGAAACTTATAATTAAGATCCTAACATGCAAAGATACAACTTGTCTGGCAAAATATAACAGAAATAACAAATTCGTCGAACCCACTTAACCTACGCCACTAGCAGAAAACAGAATACAAGCTCAATTAGTAAACATTTGATCTATTACACGTTGACATTAACGAAAATAACAGGTGGTGTGACATCCCCATAGAACTCAAGGTCGAGAGATTGACCGGGCTGAATGTTGTTGCACTCAAGCATCTGCCTAACACCCCTATGGAGAAAGCACAGCACAATGTTGTTGTCAAAATCATACTTTATACGTAGAACAGCATCCCAAATATGAATTCCTAGTGAAAACTGTACTTTTGTGCAAACGGGGTAGCCATTCATATTTTCTCGTGCAAATTTGACGGGAACATACTGAAAATAAAATTTCTTGTGTAAATAACAATCACAACGTAAAATTGATACAAAATTTGCCAAATACTTTAAAAAAATTTCATAAAAGGGTGTATCTTACAAGTCTGCCGGCTCTAAAATATGGCTTTGTTATTTTTGCCCTGAACATCGGGGGATCACCTTCGATATCATCATCATCATTATTGAACTCTTCATCTGATGAATCCATGTCTGCCACATCATCATCTCTTGTGACAATCAAACCCTTTCTAATTACCTTTGCCCTGAAATGATAGCTGCGAAAATAATACATCTCCACCACATCACCATTTGAGATGTGATTTTCTTCCAAGAAATATGTCCATCCATCTTCAATATAACATCTCCATACAGCTCCCATATCCACAAGCCTTATCATGACAGGAAATGGTGTCCTACTATGTCCCAAAAAGACATAGTACTTACCGTTTTTGGAGAGAAGCATGTCCCGTATCCTTTCTGGTACATACTGCATCGATAATTATTTAAATAAATATATTTAAATCATATAACAACATTAATGTCTAATTTACAATTGGGTGTTTAGTTAAAAAGATACCAACTGGTTCCTGGTGGATTCATCGACCATGAATTGAAACCAAGGAGTTGGTGAGTAATCCATAACTTGTGAAGGTGCTGCTCATGTAATGGCATGAAAACAGTAGTGGTTTAGGTAAACATAAAAATCAATTACGGTAGTATGCCAAATAGAAAGGTGACACTGCACTATTGTATGACTTAATCCATTCATCATATATTAACATGTTACACAAATAATATGCACACCTGTTTGTAAAAGAAATTTTAGTACAATACAAGTCAATTTTAAATGCAATCTAAGCGTATCTTAATAACGTTTGCTAAAATTTGAGTCCCAAATACCGAATTAATTAAACATCTGCATAAGTGTGTGGAGTTCATACATTCGCTTGTATTAAAAAATGAAATTATTTTTGTTCGACATTTTCAACTTAACAAATAAACTTATAAACCTCGTAAACACTTGCAAGATCTTGTTAATCAACTACCGATTTTTATAAATTACTCGTTCACAGCACTTAATAGGGGCTCATAATAACACAACCTTAGATTACAGCAAAACAAAATCTTGTTAGGAGTTACCTCGTCCTGAGTAGGAGTATTATCTCTTCGAATTGGTTGAAATGCTTGCACTTCGTCACCCCTTTACAAAACACCTCGGCACTTCATCCATTGGTGTATCACTTACATTTATAGGTATATTAGGAATACTTGTATACGGTGATGGCGGTACAATGCGTGTTGTTGGTGCTACACGAACTATAATTAGTGTTTGACCTTTTTTATTTTTGGCATGCACGTGTATCGTTTAAGTGTAGGGTTCATACAAATATCTTCTATAGTGATTGTGGTTAATTATTATACACAAATTTTATTAAAGTCCATACAGGATACAAAGACTTTAACAATCTTGCAATATCATTGACTTAAAAAACGTGTACACCGCAATTTGTAGTTGTTGGTTAAAAAAAATTTTTTAATTAGAAAATACTGTGGTTTATTTATTTTGGGGTAAGTAGTAAATTTAGAATTGAAATTTATTCACACAATGGTGCTAATGTTAAGTGTTTTTGTTTGTATAATTTTTCGTACATAATCTAGATATATATACTTTTGTGTACTTACACCCGAATCAATCAAAACTGGATAATCAATTCGGGTCGAAATGGTACTTTACACCGGGTAATTTACGATTGAACCTCTTTACAGATGTGGATATTTGGATTGGAACAGAAAGATTTTCCTAACGTGATCCAATCCAAACCGAAAACAAAATTTTATAGGTAATCTTGAATAAATATAAATAATCTATTAAGCACACATACTTACTATTCCCTCCTATCTTTGTTAATCTCCACTTTTTTCAATTATTCCTCGCATAATAAATGAATTTTTACACAGTTAATCATGCAATTACGTTACACTTTTTAATTTCATCATGATGTACAACACTTTAATTTACAGTTAAGCTTTATGTACATACTTACACTTGTATTAAGCGCAAACACAAATAGTGTGTTATAATTGGGAGTATCAATTCGAATGTATACAACCGAATTTGAATTAAAACTGTATCGTATTTACACTAGAGTTAAATCTAGGTCGGTTGTGATGTTAAAAGGGGTTAATCATGATCAGGGTGTTGTGTTACTTTGTACATGAACCAATGGTTTATTTTTAAAATTGTCTAATGAAACTATTAGTCCTAGTCAGAGTTAAAAAAACTGTACGCCAATTGGTTTACTAAAGGTGTTTGGATAGTTATTGGAGTTTATTAATGCAGCTACTTGAAATGAAATAAATGTAAAAACTTGTATGCATATGTAATATTTATGAATTCCACTTTTTTTAAAAAAAAAACATATATTTTTATGGAATCTTAAAGACATGAGTATTTCAGGTACCGTGTCATTAACGAAAAACAACGCGTGCTAATGAATTATTAATATATTTACACTCAATTAACTCAGTTATATATGTGCATTTCCAATTAAAGGCGAAGCACTTTACTAATGATACTAAATTAGTCGTAAATAAACCTGGTAAATGACTATTATCAGATAATTTAGTTGGTTTAATTTTTTTAAAAAAAAAAAATAAAAAAAAACACCTTACGAATAGAACAAGGTAATAATAATAACATACATTAATATTTATATTACTACTTAATACGAATTACAGCTGCATCTACCGATATTACTAGGGTTCCCCTACAATTACATATGAGATTTTTCATAACTAAACTTAAAATCAGATTACGAATCACTAACACAATTTACTTAACAACCTTAACAATTTACGAGTTATTTGCCATAGCCGATAGAGAAGGATACCACAAAGTTGGGAAAAAATTTAGAAGTGCAATTAAGTAACATTACGCAATACTGTAGTTGTTGTTCAGAGCCAGCACAAACACTTCTTGCTCATTCTTAATGCAAGCATCGCTGACAGTGTGAAACGAGGTAAGGATTTGGTTTTCGTAGCTCACGATAAGTCTACCTGGATCAACTCCGGCAGCCTCCCCCCACATCTCGTACAGCCCAGACAAATTTGCATCCAGTTCGCCACAAACCTTCAAGCGCAGTGGCCTTGTGCGATGATCCCTGATGTAAAAATGTTTGACCCGGGTGTTGAGGTTGTACTCAGGGTTCTGCAGTCATCGTTCATGAAATTTAACATATAAGCGCTCTTGTTAAAACATTAGACAACAAAATAAAAATAAAACAAGTTAAAAAGGAAAAAACCACGAAACAAACAAACAAATATGTGTAGAACCTGAGAAATAACATAGAGAATATCTCCATTTGCAACTCCAACTCCCAACGGGGTGTCAGCCATGTCGATAAAAGAGCCATTTTTCACAATAAGTATTTCATGGACGAAGCGGTCCACCTTGGCAGCGTAGTCGTAATAGACCCGCTGAAATGTCTCATTAGCCCTAATGTAGTAAAGCACACCAGCATCATCAAGAGTAGTGCTCTTAATAGTCACCGCTAACATCGGCAGTAAATTAACTTGGTTTTGGAGAGGGTCTTCAACAGGGAATACAGGGGGTGGTGGAGCTGGATGTTGTGGCGGGACATTTGGCGGAGGAAGTACCGCCAAAACAGAGAAACCCCGCCGTGGCTCAGGGATCGGTATGTCAAGTATTATAGGATTTGGGTGTTGGTTAACAAGAAGACCAAGACCGTCCAAATTAGGCACGACTTGATCCCCACCATCCACGTGTGAAACGCGGCGTCTAGCACGTGCCCTACTAAGTCGAGCCAAGGCCCTTCCAAGTAGTGAACTCCTACTAGTGGACCTAATACGATCCAAGTAAGATCGTGCTCGACGGTATTGCCCACTTCTACGACGCTGACTGCGTCGTGAGGAGGACGGTCCGGCCAGTGCAGCCACAGGGCCGCAAATGGAAGGTAGTGAAGGGGAGGATGGGGTGGATGACAGGAGGACTGGTGACGTGGCAGACATTTTAAGGAGTAGGTGTTTAATTGTTTATATCTAAATTTGTGTTTGCGTATGTACATGTGGTATGCATAGCTTCTATTTATAGCAAAACTTAAAGATATTAGTTTACCAAAAATGACCTTGAGTAAAGCTATAGGGTACGTTGGCAGTGGGCAAAATAATAAAGTGAATATAGTGTAATGTCGAATGTTACGATTTTAATTTTGACAAATTACACGGTTTTCAAATTGAACACAACACCGATCAAGTCTCCGCTCTATAACTAGGTTATAATTATGTGCATACTTGATTTGTATACCATGTACACTATCTATAGACAAGCAATGGTAACACCTTCGAAATATTATATGAAGAATGTTTATAAGAATCGCACTTGCAATAATAGATCTATGGCCATACAAATGTCACAAAAAAGAAACCTAGATTAGATTCACCATGATTTCCTAAAAGGTGTAATGGTGACATTGAAACACCCTTACACATAATCTATAACTTTAACTTGTTGAGCGGGATAACAATGTATTTATGTCACACTAGTGGTCGATAATATTTGTATGCTACAATTGTTGTAGTTTTTTTTCTAATTTAGGGATTACTAGCTGGTCGTACCTTATCATTGTACGTGTTGTCACACTAAAACTCCTTACGCTCATTTCTTAAAACACTATGGGCATGTTTAGTTAATGTGATATTCTGCTTAGTTCAGTTGTGTTTAGCTGAGCTGAGTTCAGTGCAGTGCAGTTAAGTTCATTTCAGTTCATTTTAGCTCAATTCATTTCGGCTCAATTCACTTGAGCTCAATTCAATTTAGTTCATTTCAGCTACATTCATTCAGCTCCTTTTAGTTAACTTCAGTTCAGCTCCTTCATTGAATCTGTTACAAAATAAGCGTTTATCTTCTCTTCAATCCGAGAGGTCACTGACAATAGGGCCTTTATTATTCTGAGAAATAAATTACTAGCTACTTATTTTCGTCTAATTTATACATTAGTTCTTTAAAAAAAATCATAAAATCCAATGTTATTTAGGCTTGGGAATAGGGATGGCAATGTATCGGATTCGGATTGGGTGGAGCTTCACCGTACCCGCATCCAGCCATTACTCTAAGCGCTCCATCCGCATTCATCCGTCATCCGCTTGACCGATCATCCATATCCGTCCGTCCATCATCCGCGGCTGAAGCGGGTGGAGAGGATGACCAAAGGATGAGTATTAAAGTGGAAAAAAAACTCACATAAAGTATAATGTTCGGTTCTTTGTACCATTACTTTTTATTTTATTACTATAAATTGAAACAATAACAATATATTGTTTGCAAAATTATTTAGCAACAGAAAAATAAGTAATTTTCTTGCACATTTCATATTTTATTATTAAAATTCTTAGCTTAAAAATTATAATATATATTGTACGGGTGGGTGGATGAGTTGCGGGTGAAAAAAGTATCATCCACATCCGATCGGATCCATCACCCGCTTCATCTGTCACCCGCTTCTCATCCATTTAACTCGGGTTTTCGTCCATTTATTTATAGCGGGTGGAGCGGGTTCGTGGATATTCACTTAGTATTGCTATCCCTACTTGTGAACGCCTTCCTACAGTAACAACAATTGGGTCTGTGGAAATATATTAACATGGTCTGTTTAAAAAATTTAAGCTTACATTGAGTCACTTACTGCAATGTTGTTGCAGCATTAATGTAGCTCAATTAAACAAGGGCCAAATAGCCAACAAATTTTTAAAGAGCAGAGAGTTCAAATCTTGCTCAACAATTAATAACAGATTGAATCCAAATATCCAGCTTTCTCTCCATACTTTACTTTTACACTTGTTACATTTCATTAAACAAAGGTTGGAGGTGGTACAAAATTTTTTTGCACCCAATTACACATGCATATGATATTTAGTTTAAGCATCACTTAATTACAATTGAGTTTGAAGTGCTGTGTGAACGATGATCATAAAACAATCCCATTTAATCTTTGGTTAATTACATGAGTAGCTACGTATGTGTGTTTCTATCATAAAGAGTTAAAGGTAGTGTTGACATCTACTTCTTTTAAGTCGAGTTAAACTCCATTCATTAAAGCGCATTTTCGTTTAGATCCAATCATTTCACTGCTTGTTTTTGCTATAGAACAACTACCATGACTACTATTAACGCAAATCTGCGACTCATATAAACCAAAGTAGTGTTTTTTTTTTGGAATTTTTATTGTCAATTTTATCAATTGTGTATATTTGTAATTATATATTGCCTTTAATTCTTAAATATTTTGGACCTAAGTGAAACTTTGAAAAGTTAAGCACTAAGGGATTGAAGTTTCTTTGCTAAAGCTCTAATGGGGAAATTGATCCCTTGGAAGACTTTGGTTTTGGTAAACAAAATAAAATACCCAACTACCTTATTTAACACTGATATTTGATTTGATAGAATTGTAAGGAACATTGGCAGAACAGAGAAGAAGAAGCTGAACGGTGGGGTAAGCTTATAGTTGAAGTGATCTTTTACCCAACAAAAATGAACCACGTCATCCACATTCATACAATCGTACTACTCCCCTACAAAATGCTGGAAAGATGGAAGGTGTTTTACATTTCTCAATGTTAATTTTTTTACTATCATTTACTCTCGACTCTACGTGGAACAACCCCATTGGCCTTAAGATCGATTTAAACCGTAAACAAAAGTAGTTGCATTGATTAATTGTATAAGTCTGAGCTGTTAGATGTATAGCGCCATTACGCCTAGGTACACTTCGGTCAACTCTCTGGAACACCTACGTGCAATAGCCTGGTAGTAGTTTTTTTAACTCTAGCAGTAGCTATTACATAGACTACAATATTTTCTTTGCGTGGGGACTTTGTCTTAGTATAATATAATGGTGACTAATTTACTTTGTCTTAGTTTAACCTTGATTTATATTTATATTTCTAGGTTATGTGCACAAGTCAAAAGTTTTGGTTTTCATTCAGCCAGATATAAAGGACAGTTTTGCAATGGCTACACTAATATTGTAGCCACTATAATATTTTGATCCAAACCGTTAATTATTATTATTAGATCTACACCCTTTATTTTATTGACTACATTATTTAATTTAATTTATGGAGAATACTTAATGACCGTTCTCCCTTCCCCTTCTTTTTCGATTACTAATGACCAGTGCGTTCATTAATTATTAGATCTTCGATTGCGATTTTGCATATGTCATGAATTCCAAATACAAATTGGATTGATGGTTTTTTGATTAAGATTGTTGAACAAATTCGCGGTTTCCGGTTTATAGTTGTAAGGTTTTTTTTATTAAGTCACGCCATCATCGGATCACCACTCTCTGAAAATTGCGATTTTTTTCCCTTCCCCATCGCTAATCAATTTGTGATTTGATTTCCCCATGTCCATCACTAATCAGATTGTGAATTTTTTTGTTTACAGATAAAAGAAATGAAAAAAAAAACTGTAAAATAAAGTGATGGGTTAAAGGCGTGATCAATCTAGTTTGACCACTAATTGTCAATTAAATCAATGGACAAGATTATCTGTTTAAAATTCAAGGGTTTAGATTTATTAAAGTTACAATGGCTACAAAATGTATGTGGCCATTGAATAGTCTTCCAGATATGAAATAGATAAAATATTTTATTAATCAATATCACTGATCAACCGTCAAATATTTGAAAAATTAAAAATTAACGGTGGTATGTGTGTTTTGACAATAAAGTGTTGGACCACGTAATTAGGAGTCGTGAACATTCTTTTGGCCTTTAAAACGTCCATGTTATGTAAAATAAAATTAATATAAGTAGTAATTACAGGTATGTATGACTTGGTTATAATTAAAGCAAAGTATTAAATTCATTCAAAACGAATGCATTTTACGTATGTAGCCAAAATAAGAGTAACCTCTCTAATAATGGTTGGAGCTTCTCTAACTATCATTTTTTTGCGATTATTTTTCCATTCCAAAAAATAACTGTAGCATACTTAATCATCAGTAAAATATAATGCTGAAATTAAATATTTCAAGAAGTGATTGACACGTGATATTGGAAAAGGCACTCGAGTACTCTATAGTCTACACCTAGGTCTTAGTTGTAAAAGAAAAACAGACAGGATATTAATGCAATTAAGATTATGCAGCACCCATATTTTCAGCAAAGAACAAGGATTAACTTTTTAGCTGAATCTTTGATTGTCATGGTGCATGACAATGTAGTGTCCTTTACAAATTACCAGTTAAAGCAGATTAGTTGCCTAAATTGGTGATACACTTCGAAGGCTAGTATCTAAGTGACAAAAAAAGGATATTATTCACGGCTAATTGCATAGGTGATAGATTGTACCCAAATTACTATCCATGTTTTGTCATTAACCCTCACGTATGAGTTGAATAACGAGGTGCTTTCAGCAAGGTGACGTGGACCGAGCTTGTAAAAATATATAATGGTGAAGTAGTTAAATAATAATTAAGTAAGAAAAAACTACTACTACAAATGCTCCCTATATAACAAAACATTGTAATGTACTAATTACTGAGGCTTGGCTCCATCATATACGGCCATACATCGATAGATAAAAAATAATTATAAAAAGTAATCACCCTAAATGACTACATTCACATAAGCAAATTTATGATTCAACTCACTAATCACTTACTCTGAATTAGATGTTAAAGTTTCTCAAATTAAAAACTATGGGATCCAAAAGTTTGATTACATATAGACGGATAGACCTATTGATTAACCTAAAGCACCAAGTGTATTAGAACATTAACACACACATAAACAAAGTATCACAACATCCATTGTGTTGGAAGATTATAAGTGGCATAATAAAATAAATTAAATTCACACACTTACTACAATTTAAAAAAGTATCACCACAAAAGTAAATTAATATGCACATAGTAAGAAAGGCATGTATCATACTTGAAGTATATAGAGAAAGATCATGATCTTCGTTTCATTTTAATGAAGTTAAAGTTCAATATATATAGTTCAATTCAATGTAGTTCCGTTCAATGTAATGATTGCGGAAAACACCTAAGACAGTCCATAGGAAAGTTTATTTAATTGTTCGACTTATGACTTTGGTGTAATAGTATGCGCTAAAAGTCTGTAACTATAACAACAAAACTTAGTAAGTGATAACCGAAACCGTGAAGATGGTTGTCAAGAAAATTAACTACAAATATTACATGGAAACAAAGTCGTGATTATATTACTAAATTTAGAAATAAATGGAACATTACAGAATTTGAATTTGAATCTTAAATTAGTGACAACATTCGCCAAACTAGTAGTCAAAGCCTTTTTGTTCTTGAAAAAATTACATTAAACAAGTAGAAAAATTATTTTCATGATTTAAATTGTGTCTCAAATTTTAAAAAAAAAAAAAAAAGAAAAAAACATAATTAATAAAATATCTTATATTAATACTTATTGGTAAAGTGGACTTCTAGTCTTAAACACAACAGTCCTTCGGAATAAGTTACACCCAACTACCTTATTAAACACCTCTTCCCCCCATCAGAGCTCTGTACAAAACTTTTTATTCCCCCTCACTCCACCATTACTGAATGTTGCACCAGTGTTAAACATGCAATGAACCATAAAATTTCTTCTGCTACAACTGTTTACTGTTAAAAAACTTGAAGAACAAGCTAACACCATGTTTCACGTTCCAAAAATACACCAAACCAAGAAAACCCCAATTAGGGCAAACTCTCCGACCAGGCGTTTCAAGAAGCTAATTAGGGAGGCCAACGGCCGTTTACGGGTGCCAGACATTGCGGATATTGACCCCTTAGTTCCAAACTGCTTATTTGGACCAATTGGGGGGCCAAATCCGACAGAGCGGGATTTTGATCTTATGCTTCACCGACAAGTCCGGCGTCTGCGAAACAACCACCCAAAGTCCAACAACAGCGCTAAGAAATGGTGTTTATGGCCGGGTGTTTCCAAAAAGGTTATTCTGAAGAGGGAAGCTAGCTTCAGATTCCCCATCCTTACGCCTACTGTGTTCACTAATCTGGGATTGCGTGAAGCGCCACTTACACCACCGCACTCTCGATGTGGCTCTGGTCGTAAGGAGACGATGGTTACGAATCCGACGTTGGGTCAGCTGATTAGTGCGGAGAGGAAGTCGTTTTACGCCGCTAAGGAGGAGGGGAAAAATGGAGGAGTTGATGCTGAGCATGGAGCGTCGGAGGTTGCAAAGGCTGGTGCGGCGCGAGGGATTTGGAAGGTTGGGTTTTTTTTCAAGTGCTTTGTCTTTCCGTAATTATAATAGAAAACTCAGGTAAAAACAAGATAAAATAACATGAACTAATGAATATATGTTAACATGATAATTATTAAATTTTTTGTGACCAAAAGTAATTCTAATTATCGGATTGACATGGTAAGGAAGTAGGATTAAATTTTTTGGTAAGATGATCACTTCCCTTTTGTTGAAGATGTTATGTTGTTCATGCTTATGTGGACAGCCACCAGTTCAATTAGAACAGTGAATTAGTAAGTATGTATTTTATGTTTCAAGGTGACTATGGTTTGATTGTAATACATCTGTATTAAGAACATTAGTATTTATGTTAGTATTAATTTTATTTGATGGTGTTCGCGTGTTGGATTGTAGTGTTCATCACTTTTCATTTAAGTGTCTAAAACAGAATTAGGTGTTGGAAAACAGTTAAATTAGTCTTAAATAAAAAGGGACTAATTGATACTGATTAATGTGTTTCGGTGTTATGTTATATTGATAACCAATTAATTTTTGTGAGTTAAGTGTTAGTTAATTTTTAGTTACTGAAATGCCATTACATGTAAAGGTAATGGCAGTGTTCCACTGTTCCCGAAATCAAACACCTTAGCACTCAATCGAGGAGCACAGGTTATTTTTGTCTACCGATAATACGATTACGGACAATCGGAACTTGTATTAGATTTTTTTGATTATAAGTCTTCTATAGTTTTAGTTAATGTTATATAATACTTTTTAATATTACGTACTAACCATTCAAGGAATAAGCATCACATATATGTGTTAAGGGATCATTGTAATTTGATAAATTTTGACATTAATTGTATTTTAAGTTAACCTTGAAAATTTAAAATAATAAACTAAAGGTTTAAAAAACGAAATTACCCTAAGCAGTCCAGTAACTAATAGGCCTGTGAGTGTTTAGAAAAATAAAACAAAAGGTTTAAAAAACGAAATTAGCCTAAGCCAGTCCAGTAACTAATAGGCCCGTGTGTCTTTGGATACTAAGCAAAAGGGCCTCTGTTTGTTTACTACACCCAAAAGGGCCTTAGTTTAAAAATGTATACCGTCACTCATGATCCACTACCTAATAGGCTACTACCTGTATGTCTTTGGATCCAAAGCAAAAGGCCCTTTTCTTTACAGACTTGTAGTAAATGAATAAGCGCCCAAACGTAAACGTGTGGACATCACATTAAGTGAACCTGCAATTGTCAACTAAATTTGTAATGACCCTAGTACACATACATTTACAACCTTGAGTCCCTTATAATGTGCATAATATTATTTTAAAAGACAAAAGATAATAAAAACAGAAAATAATAGTAAATAGGTTTGTGACTTGCGTACAACATACATATGCGTAAAATGCTTAGCCCGTAAGAGGTTTTTAAACAAACGTTCGAAGTGAATAAAAGTGCGAATACTTATACATACAAAACAACACATAAAGATAAATCTTGGACACAAATTCGATTTCCCAGCATAACCATACTTGTATTCAATCTCTTCATAACTTCCTTATTTCTTCCTGTCAGCCTTTGCACGTTTAGTTGTACAAGTGTCTGATGATTCCTTTCTCTTAGCCTTTCTCTTGCCCTGTGATTATTTTACACACCGACGTACACACAAGTTAAAACAAAGAAGGGGCTTTAGGATCAAAGTTCGGAGTCATGTGATAGATGAGCTTACTTGTTGATTAGTTTTGAAACATACAAGAGGAGTCAAATCAGTTAGAGATTTCAACTTTGGGGCCTGTAAAAGAAAAATGTTGATTAGGTACGTAAGTATGTTTATTCCACAAAAGTTTTATACAGTTGAAAAATGAACGAGTAGTGGCGCAACTACGGGGGTAGCAATTAATACCTTGGTTGCTGTTTCCGTGGCTGGATTCTTGCGGCTTGTGGTGGTAGCTCCAGTGGTGGACTTCTTTGTGCTTGTTGATGTTCTTGGACGACCCTTACTGCGCGGCTTATCGACATTGGCGGTGCCCTTGGTGCTGTTCAGATGACCTCGTTCTTCGATCTGGACCGACCGATTGTTTGTTCCTTGTTTGGTATTGGGATCAAATGCTGTTGTTTTCTTTGATTTGCGCACGGGTTTCTTGAAACCCATCTCCGCAAGAGTCTTGTTTCTTGAACCCTTAGGCCTTCCACGCGGTTTTTTCAGCAACAAAGGATCTTTTACAACAACATCGCAACTGCGAGGACAAGTTGTAGATCCACCTATGACCTCAGCCGTATTTACGGTTTCAGGTACAACAGAATCAGATTCAATTCCATCATCTGGGAAAGATAGGTCAACACTTTCCTCTAATTTTTTACGCTTGCATTCCTCAACTTGCACCCTCATCTGCGATATAGCACTGGAAACCAATTGCACAGCCGCGTCATTCACCATAGCGGCTTCATCACACAATGATTCAAACTCCGCCATTAGCTTGTTGTACCGTATCACCTCTACGTTGTTACTAGGGTCGTGGTACGATACATGTACACGAGCATGTTTTCTTAAAATATCCTTTCGCCATCGATTAACAATGTATTGCTCTGGTACTTGCAAAACAAGATTTGGGTCAAGTATCCGCATCATATGCTTACACATAATGCCATGTGTTATGAATTTGCGGCATTCACAAGACACCTCATTTGTGACCTTGTTAAAAGTGGCTGAATAACAACGTCTTCGATTAGTAATAACTTCCTCGCTTTGACCCTCAGGTACTATCCAAACTCGATCTTCAACGACGTATTCAATCAAATTTTCATTCACGATCTTCTCCTCCTTACAGTAGCAATACATCATTCTAGAACATTCTGCTTGGACCTCTTGAAACTTGGTGTCAGTATACAGCTTCTGAAACACCCTCTCAACAGCAAAACCAGTTACTACCCTACGCACATATTTCAAACAGTTAGCATCCGCGGCTGTCTCATCACGGACCCGTTTCTCCAAAGCCTTCGCATACTTCTGTGGAAATTCAAACAACTTTGTATTTCGACTCACAAACCCATCAAAAAAGCTGTTTATGCTCTCAACCCGCTGAGTGGTTTTCATACCAGCCCAAAAGTAATCTCGCATGTATGCAGGAACCCACATATGCCGCTCCTTGTATAGGCTGGTCAACCAATCGTTGCCCTCCAGATTATATTCACTAATAAATAGGCTCCACCGAGTCTCAAACTCTTCGACTGTCAGGCTCTCATACACAACACCCTTTAAGACACCCTTGAAATCTTTGTAACTACAATATGAAACAGACAAAAATAAATAAATTTTGAAACAATGATAGTAATCATCATATCGATATCAACACAATACTAACCTCTCACATTTACCCAGTTTTTCCGGAATTTTTCTCATAATGTGCCAGATGCACCAACGGTGTCGGGTAAATGGCATAATCTCCTCTATAGGTTTTCGCATCGCGGCAGCCTGGTCAGTAAGAATCGCCTTTGGAGGCCGGTTATTCATGCATGTCAACCATTCCTGGAATATCCACCGGAAAGTGTCACAATCTTCATGAGAAACCAAGGCGCAACCCAGCAAAATTGATTGGCCATGGTGGTTAACCCCCACGAAATTCACAAATGGTAGTTCATACTCGTTTGTCAAGTATGTAGCATCAAAGCATACAACGTCGCCAAATTCTTCATATGCTGCACGGCTACGCGCATCAACCCATAACACATCTTTTAACCGTCCATGTTTGTCTAGCCGTTGGGCATGATAAAAATTTGGGTTTGCTCCTTGCATTTTTTTAAAATAAGACATCA
This sequence comes from Chenopodium album, assembly GCF_948465745.1. Lineage (NCBI taxonomy): Eukaryota > Viridiplantae > Streptophyta > Magnoliopsida > Caryophyllales > Amaranthaceae > Chenopodium > Chenopodium album. Next base: position 8,341,220 of record NC_137856.1, read on the forward strand.
TTGCGGCGGAATCCCCTCCCACCATTTTTAACCTCTGTTCCTTATACACCACGTGCGCCAAATCTTTCACAGTTAATCGCACTTTTGGTTGACTCCCTTGTATTTCCGTAGACAAACATCCGTGGATTTGTGTAACAGGAACACCTTCATCAAAGAATTTTAGCAACTTCCTCTTAGCTCCTGTAGTTAGCCCCTTCATTCGATACTCTTTAACTAGGTTGGCCTTACTAGGAGTTGGTGTATGATTTGAATGCTCCAATTCCACTCCCTTCACCACCCATTCACCCTGACGATTAACACTTGCATAGACCTTCGCTTTACACTCACATTTTTTAGACTTTCGCTTACGTTTACTCAATTCATCAGCACAAACTATACCATCAACTGCGCCCCCTGTACCAGCTACATCCATAGCCTTAGCCCTCTTTCGTGCTTCCCTTAACGCTCTCATGTCTGGTCTACCCCAGCACTCACACCTCCAAGTAGTTGATATACGATCTCGAACTCTGCCCTCGCCTTTGGAATACACACCTTGTGCTCTAGTTACTCCAAAACCCTGTTGCTGGGCATATTCTTTGTACTACGCCTCTACATCTTGCCACGTCTTAAAAACCATACCGACCTTTGGAGGTTCCATACCGGAAGCGCCCACGCTCATCTGATTACTACCAACAACTGTGGCTAAAGTGTCCATTGTGTTAATTGGAGATTGGAATTCGTCACCATTACTAAGATCACAATAGTCCTGGGTCGTTGGTGAACTTTTATCACCATTTGTAAGTTCATCACCACTCAGCCCAGAATTTTGGTTCCCAGAATTCACATTAACAGGGCCATCGTCACCTTCACTTATAATGTCTTCAACATCCATGTTTTCAGTTCGTAGCTCAGCTCACTCAAAAAACAACCTAATATACATAAGTAGCTTGTGTCACTAAATGGGACAAGTTTAATTAACTAGTGATACAAATTTTTTTACACAAAGCTATCGGTATTAGTTTACTACCCAAATCTGTTATCAATTTCTGAGACTATACAACTCGAAATTTAGATCAACTTTCTTTATTAGTAAAATATCACAAGGCAATAGCATCAACTCTACTTGTTACGCACATACGTGTAGTCATTATTATTATGTACTCTGAATCAAATATGTTGAATTTTAGCATATAGATACCAAAGTAATTTTTACCAAATTAATACGACGGTATGAACAAATGATACAACTTCAACGCTCTAAAAATACGATAGAATGATAGCCGACTTTATGCATAGAGTCCATATCCGATTCAAATAATTCATAGATAATGATTTCATATCCAAGTTTCCTACTTTAATTAAACAAATCACATCTTTTGTAAACATTTAAATACTTTAATTTAATAAACACGTTGAATACACAACATTCAAATATTAAATAAGCAATATAATGGGTGTAAACCGCATACCACTAGGATGAAATCAGTACGCCATACAGCCTTCCTTTCAACATGAACGGATCCGATCTTCTGATTCAGATCATCATTCAGATCTAGAGCTACAACTTCATGGAGATTTCACTAAGCTGTAGTTCTTTTTTGTTTTTTAAAACCATTTTTTTCAATAACTTCTTAACCAAGAAATGTTTCATACAGCTATACAAAAAAACTACCAGCCACAAAAAGTAAAGATCGAATTTAATTTCCACCTTAGTCTACACGATACAGATTCAACGACGTTAACACTTCACCTTGCGACGTTAACACCAGTTTGCCGTTCTGTGAGCATTGTCATCAACTGACTCATCAGATAAGAATGACCACCGCTGTGTTGGTTTTACTGACTCATCAGTGTATAATGACGAGGGCTGACATGGCACACAAGATTGACAAACTAAATCAATCATAAAGATAAACTGGGCACCCCCCATAATATATATCCTATTCTGTAAGATCTTTGGTTGGTCAAGATCTATAAATATATGGAATAAATAAAGTGTACCATTATTATATGGTACTATTTGTTTTATTATTATTTTTGGTAAAACTAAGAAAAATATGTGTATTATTAATTAGGAGCATTTGCCAAAAACGTCCTTATAACAACTTTTTTTTTTTTTAAACACAAATTCTTGATTAAGGCGGACTTTCATTAAATTATTACTCCATAAGATTGGTTAAAGTTACGTACCCTAAAAGAGTATATGAAGTTATCCTTATATACTACATACTCCCTCCATCCCTAAAAAGAACGACCCTTTTGGATTGATTTCACGAGTATTAAGAAAGTTAAATAAAAAGAAGTAAATGTATATTGGAAAGATAAATTTTCATGAGGTTTGTAAAAAAATAAAAAAAAAATAGGGAGAGAAAGTTATAAAAGTATATGGAAAATTAAAATTTTATATGGGAAAGCTAATTTTGCACAAATATTGTTACAAATTGGTGGGTATTTTAATGCAAATAGGTCGGCTAATTTGGGAGTAAAATTAGGCCAAAATGGTCGAACTTTTGGTGACGTAGGTAGTATAAAAGTTACCATTTTTCAAGTACAAATTTTAATCTTTAAAAACACTTGTTATGTATTAGATTAATCATATTATCCTGAATAACATGTAATCTTCAGAAAACACACATTAAAATAAGTTAAATTCAGTACAAATTAAAAGTTATCTTTACAGGGATTTAAATTACCATAAAGATTGTTAAAGTTATAAGTCTTAATGTGACCGGCTTTCAATAAAAATTAACATAAGTCCGAATTATATAAGAGTTATTGTGGGAAACTAATTTATAACTTTTTTTTAGTGAAACACAATACACCTTAAATTTTTTTTATTTTTTTTAGCAATAAGTCACCACCTTATCCCAAATTCTAGTCACCAAACTCCACTCATATATATATATATAATATATATATATATATATATATATATATATATATATATATATATATATATATATATATATATAAAATTTATTTTTATATTTTATTAAAACATTTTGTAGTTAAAAAGTAGTGTAGCTGAAAAAATTGATGCGGCAAGGGCAAGCTACGTACAAGCTAAGTCTGCTAAGACATTGTATATTACCATGGAAATGCTTTAAGAAGTAAAGAAAACATGCATTCACAAATACGACCCCCCAAAACATTCATGCTTTTTAAATTTTTTTTTTTATTATTTACTACTCCTTTTATAAATTTTTTATTTAAAAAATACCACCTCATAAAAGACACAAAATAAGATTTCAGAGTTCACCACCTCTTACCTTTATTCCGGTCAATTTCCAGTTGTGCTGTTCATAAAAAGGCTATTTTAATCACTACTTATAAGAGAATATAATTTTCTAAACTACTCTCAATATATAAAGCATAGAATAGTCATGCTAGTTAATAATTAATACGTCTTAATTAAAGAATAAATTATTAATGTGAAAACTCCTGTAGAGTAGAGTGTAGATTTTTTTTTTCCTCTCTCTAGCTTTTAGAGAGAGATTGTTCCTCTAGGGTTTTCCCTTGGGATGGTTTTTCCTAGCCTCTTTTGCTAGGGTTTTTCCTTTATGCGGTGTTATCAATCGATTCTGCGATGTTACTTTTAGGGTTTTATACATTTTTGTTGGATTTTAAAATTTCTCATTAATTGATGGTAAGTGTCGTTTGGCTATTTAATAAATGAAATCTTTAATCTTTCCATCAAAAAAAAATATTATTAATATTCAATTTTTATCTTATTTTTTTACTAATATGCAATTAAAGTTATTTATGGTCAAAGTAATGCATTGACAAACATGTTTGTAAATGCGAAAAACTTTTAGGAATAGAGAGAGTATATATAATATTAAGCCAAGTTCAATTTTAAAGCGTAGTCATTATTAAATTTTTTTTATAAAAAAAACAAATCAATTTATTGATAAAAAGTCATCCGGCATCTACACATGAAATCTACATTAACAAATACATAAAATTGAATTAGATTAAGATTTCCTTCATCATAGCTACGATCGTTGAAAAGATCTTGCACTGTGGTACATCTCTCACACACATCGCTGGAATACACAGCGTATTCGGAGAGATGGTCTAATGATTTGTTGCAGCCGTTTTCATCAGATTCGCTTGAACGCATTTGAAAACTTGACAACCATTATGATCCCGAACAAACCTCGCGGCCTTTACCAACAAACTGACAATAGGGCAAAAGATGATTACCTTTTTGATAAACCCTAACACACAAACAAACCCTAAACATAAACAAACAACTAAGGGCTTGTTTGGCATCATTTTTGGTTTTCAGTTTCCTGTTTTTTTGAAAACTAAAAACCAAAAACAGGAAACAAGAAAAAAGTGTTTTCACTTTTTTGTTGTCAGATTTCAAAATTATCATGATTTTAATCAGTCTAAAATTTTTTTGATCCATTATGTAACATATGTAATATACTTTTAAAAAACAAAAAATCAAAAAACAGAAAACCACAGTGATGCCAAACGGACCCTAAACTAATGACTCCACCATAGAGAGACACACAAATATCTACATTACTAGTGTAGATTTATGGAAACATAAATTGCAAAACTAAAGAAATTTAAGGAAAAAGGGTCAAAACTAGTCTAATTTCCAAAGAAATCAGACTATTTGCGGCCTAAACGGCAAAGATTTTAGAGAAATCCTAGAAGAAAGGAGGAGAGAAGAGGAGAGGCTAGGCTATTATTAATTAGTTTAAGTATGAGAAACTTGTTAAAAGAGATCTTTATGTTTGTCATTTTCTAAGAAATGGTATTTTATTAAAAAAAAAAAAACAAATTAAAGGTGTTATGAAAATATTGTGTGGATATCCATTACCTCTTTGTATGTTTCCTGAATATTCTAGATCTAGGGTTCAATGTTATCTAAGAAAACCATACTTATAATATTTTATGTATATATACCTGTAACACCCTAGAAATTCCTTTCCTTTAAAAATACCTACTTTACTCTTTTAAAATACGATTAGGAATATCTAAGATATTACCGCCACCATGAAAACGGCTAAGGCAATCATCAAAGATACACAGCGGAAGACTTAGAATTAAAATCCATTCAAAACAAGTCAACTTAAAGACAACCAAACGTAAGTAAAGTTTAAAACCAAAACAAACGAAGTCAAATAAAATCAAACTACAACTTGGAACCATTAAAGGCCCTTATTCAATACCGTTCCAAAACCAAACCTTTGCGTTAGTCCACACAAAATGTATCATAAATAAATAAATGCATAAAACACATCGTAAACTAGCATGATTCACTCTTCACTCACGCCCCGTCATGAATATGCTTCAACCTGAAAAATTCATCTCTACTTGTCCCCACTACTCTCCATTAAAAATGGGTCATCATAGGGCCAAGATAAAGACATGGACAAACACACAAACACACACAATCAGCAAAGCTGAGTACATAAGCGTAAATAAACACACTAACATGCTTTTACCTATCAACACACACTTACCTCAATGCACCTGTTTACAAGCACACACAATTAACAATCAACAAGACACTTTAACTAGACACTAAATAATTCATTTAGCGTTGATTACGTATGGAACGGGTTTCCTACTATACCTCCCCTAAATAAATTGAGGTTAACTGACACGAGAGCTAACCGTGCCAGCGACAAAACCACTCAAAGGTGGCGGAATTCTTGTGCATAATAATAAATAAAAAGGAATGTACAGCGTCCTGTACTCCATTAGAAGTTATGGTTAAATATAAAACCCCATAACTCCCCCCATTGTTCATACTCAAGGTATATACGTTCCAAGAGTTTTGGTGCATAATCTCTTTCGCTTTACGTTATTTACATGTTATTAAACTTGATGATGACTCTCAAATTAAAGCATAATAAATCAATCAACAATAATTGTTCAATCAACCAAACATACCAATTTAATTCTTGAATAATTAGTGACCACATATTAATTAATGTTGAACTCTTTTTAGTTCTACTTTAGTGTCAAAGACACCTTAAACGCATAAAGCGCCAATTAAAATCCTATCCCTCGGTGTTAAAAACACCTTAAGTGCACAAAGGCACCAACATACTATTTATTCCTTGTGTACATAGACACTTATATAGCTCCTTCCTCATGCTTAAAGCATCAATAAAAATTATATGAACCATAATAAAATTCCTTTTCAATATTCCAAACCAAATTAAACAATTAGTTTAATTAAACATGCTCTCTATCATGCCATAAATAAATATGTGGTTCATAAATTATATTCAAAGCTATTATTTTCCATTCAATAATCCATCACAAATAAATCATGCTTCATAATCCAATCACCAATAACATCCAAATCTTAATTTTTATTCCAAACCTAGCATGATATTACTTGTAATCAATCAAGCACATTTAGCATGCTATTACATCAACATAATTATGCTAAGTACGCGAACGTACCTCCACTAGTAGAAAAATTGAAAGAAACACCGGTCAATGGCCACCAGTTATTGAAAACCGGTGGCCTAATTAATGGGCGGTTTGGGGCAGACCAAAAAAGCCACCGGTTCAAACCAAACCGGTGGCAATTATAAGAAATGCCACCGGTTTGAACCGGTGGCCTTTTTAAATTATATTAAATAAAAAAAAAAACGCGCCTCTTCTTCTTTTCTTCTCTTTCCTCTTTCTTTTTCATTCCTGTTTCATTCACCAAATCGCACCAGTACTCTCAACTCTCAATTCACTCAGCCACGCACTACCACCACGAAAACCTACCACCACTCACGCCACTACTGAAGCGCCCGCACCACCCTCCACCACCGCGGCGCCCCCCTGACCTCCACCACTGAACCGCGGCGCACCCCTGACCTCCACCCCTGACCTCGCACGAGCACAAGCAGCCTCCTCCACCTCCACCACTGCGCGCGACTACAGCCGCCTCCACCACGCTACCGCCTGCACAGCCGCGTCCTCCTCTGCGCCACCAGTGCAGCCGCCCAATGCTCTTCCCCTTTCCACTTTTACTTAGGGTTAGTGTTTAATTTTTTAGTCATTTTGAACATTAATTTAAAGTTATACCTATCTTTCAATTTGCAATTTGGATTATTGGGCATATTGATTAAACTAAAATAGGCTAGGGTTTGAATATAATTTAACCCCAATTTTGATTATTTGTAGTTACATTGTGTATTTTAATTTATATGTTTGTTTTTGTATATGTTTGTTTTAGTGAATTTTAGGTGGTTTTAATGGGAAGATTTAAATATATTGTGGTTGAATTAGTTTGTTAGTTACTTGAGCAATGTACGTAGGAATGAATTAGAGATTAGCTTAGTAACCTAGTGACTCGAATTTTAGTAATTACAATATACTTTAGCAATGGTTGTAGTTATTTAATAATCACTAACTTTTATGTTGTTGTTTTATATATTTTTTATTCTTGTAGATTGATATGTAGTGAAGCACAAGTTTATTAAATTAGCTACTCAAGTGGGAAGTTCGTGACATTACATCTATTGTGCTTGCTATATTGGTATGAACTAGAAACTTTATTAAGCTATATTTCTTTCTATTTATTTATCCATTTATTAAAAGTTTGTTCATGATATTACAAATTGTGTCTATTTTAATTATAAATAATTGCCATAATATGTTGAATGTTTGCATCATCATATGCCTAGATACCAGTTCAAGGCTTTCTCATTAGGAGAAAGTCATGAATAGTCCCCGGTTGGGACTGTTCTTAAATGTTTACTCTCACTTAGGTGGTGAATGTATGTCTTTTTTTCGATTTTAAGGAACATCTTGGCTTTTCATTTCTTCACCATGTTCTCTGGGTACATATGTGGGTAAGTAATTATCTACATCGTGTACTTGAAGAACTGGGGGGAAGTGCTGCCGGATTTTCCTTAAAATTGGAAAGTTGACATACATTCACTAGTGAGAGTAGAAATTCAAGGATGGGTTAGGTTGGAGTGATAAGGACACTTTGGAAACATGCATTTTTTCACTATATGAATGGTTTATTCACGGTGTGTACTTGAAGTTGATTTACGTAAAATATGTAGCAATTGTACATTGTTCATAATATGTTGCTATATATGTTTAGAGACACTTTACTAAATGGAGAAGGCTCGTGGTTGGATGTATGGTAGACGTGATACATTGGAATTTTGGAATGGGGTTCAAGAGTTTTGCAAGACGGCTTTATCTTATCAGCGCAAAATGGATGTGGAATACCTATACTGTCCTTGTGTTGATTGTAAAAATGTGAAGGTGGTCAATAGTGTAGAGATCATTAGAGATCATGTACTTTGTCGTGGGTTTAGACTTAAATACGATGTGTGGATTTGGCATCGTGAAAGTGGAGAGTATAGTGGGGATCTTGATGGGAATGATGTGCATGACAGAAGCAATAACGAGATTCATGTGGGGTTAGAATGTGAGAATGATGAATATGTTTTTGAGGATGGTGAGGATGGAGCTGAGGATGACCCAGTAGATGAGGTAGAGGATGAGGATGTGGATGAGATGTTGCATAATGTCGAAGGTGATGTGTTTGAATTACTTTTGGAGGCTTCCAAAAAGCCTTTGTACCTTGGGTGCAAAAAATACTCCAAACTTTCTGCCGTGCTAACACTTTTTAACATTAAGTCGAAGCATGGGTGGACGGACGTCAGTTTCACTTCTTTGTTGACCGCATTAAGTGATATCTTGCCTGATGGGAATGAAATTCCTAAGTCTTACTATTATGCAAAGAAGCTGATGTGTCCATTTGGTTTGGAGTATAAGAAGATACATGCATGTCCTAATGACTGTATTTTGTATCGTAATGAGTATGAAAAATTGGAGGAGTGTCCACGATGCAAGCAGTCGCGCTACAAGCGCATGAGCTGCAATCTTGGTACGACGGGACCTCCTGCTAAGGTGTTGTGGTATCTTCCTATTATTCCAAGGTTTAAGCGTCTATTCTCAACTCCAAAAGACGCTACAAACTTGAGGTGGCATGCCGAGGGAAGACAGAAAAACAGAATGCTGAAGCATCCGGCTGACTCCCCGCAATGGAAGAACATTGATTTGAGGTTTCCGGAGTTTGGTAATGAAGTCAGAAATTTAAGACTTGGGTTGTGCACAGACGGGATGAATCCATTTGGCACTCTTAGTACCCAGCACAGCACTTGGCCTGTTCTTTTGGTGATCTACAATTTGCCTCCTTGGTTATGTATGAAACGGAAGTATATAATGCTTTCATTGCTAATAACGGGGCCTAGGCAACCTGGAAATGACATAGATGTTTACCTTGCGCCACTAATTGACGATTTGAGGAAAATGTGGGACGAAGGGGTTTCTTGTTTTGATGCTCATAAGAACGAGATGTTTACATTGCGTGCAGCCCTTATGTCGACCATGAATGACTTTCCTGCATATGGAAACCTGTGTGGGTACAAGGTTAAAGGGAAAAAAGCATGCCCCATTTGTATTGATGACACATCAAGCATATACCTGAAGAATTCTCACAAAGATGTGTACTTAAGGACTCGAAGGTTCCTTAGGCGTGATCACCCGTACCGTAGGCAGAAAAAGGCTTTCGATGGGACAGTGGAGGAGGAGATTGCGCCTAGGCCATTGACGGGTGTTGAGGTATATGCTCGAGTTAAGGGTATACGAACGGTGTTTGGAAAATATGAAAAAGCGTCGGTCTCAACAGCTCTTTTTAAAAAAGAATCAATCTTGTGGAAGCTTCCGTACTGGAAAGAACATGATGTTAGGCACTGCCTTGATGTGATGCATATAGAGAAGAATGTGTGTGATGCTCTTGTGGGAACGCTTTTTAATATTTCAGGCAAAACAAAGGATGGAAAGGGTGTACGGTTAGATTTGCAAGAGATGGGGATTCGTCCGGAATTATGGCCTCAGGACAAGGTTAGAAAGGGGAAGGATAGAAAGGGAAAGGAACCGGAACAGGAAAATGTAAATGTTTCGAAAAAAGGAAAGGGGAAGAGCAAGGGAAAGGGAAAGGCCGCGGATGCTTCAAAGAGTAGAGATGATGAGGGTCAAGGCAAGGTTGAGAAGAAGTATTTGCCACCGGCTTGCTACACATTGTCAAGGGTAGAAAAGCGGATGTTTTGTGCATGTCTTTACGGCATTAAGGTTCCCTCTGGGTACTCATCTAACATGAAAAGATTTGTATCCTTAAGTGGCGAAATGAAGTTGACAAGTATGAAATCCCATGATTGTCACATGTTGATGCAAGTATTTCTACCGATTGCAATTCGTGGTATTTTACCGAAGCACGTGAGGGAAGCTATTACAAGCCTATGTTCGTTTTTCAATACAATATGCAGCAAAGTGCTTGATCCTTGTACACTTGATGCTTTGCAAATGGATGTGGTTGTGACTTTGTGCAAATTTGAGATGTATTTCCCACCCTCATTTTTTGACATAATGGTCCACCTTATTCTACATTTGGTGCGTGAGATTAAGTTGTGCGGTCCAGTTTTCCTAAGGTGGTGCTATCCTTTTGAAAGACACATGGGCACATTGCAAGATAAAGTAAGGAATCCGGCTCATCCGGAAGGAAGCATGATTCAAGGGACCGTGAGTGAGGAGATTGGTAATTTTGTGGCCGACTATTTAGCCATTGCTGAACCTATTGGTCTTCCTACTTCTCGACATGAAGGGAGACTAGATGGTCATGGCACAATTGGGTTGAAACGAATGTCACCTGATCGAGATCAGTTCTTACAAGCACACCTCTATGTGTTGCACCATGTTGCAGATGTTCACCCATATTTAGATGAGCACATGGCTAGTTTGCGTGATGAGTTTCCATCGAAAGGTGAAAGGGCACTGATGCAGTTGCATAATAAGAGGTTTGTGAGTTGGTTTAGTGAACGAGTGATGAGTCGTTTGGATGATAGTGTCACCGATACAGTAAGGTGGCTTGCTTATGGTCCTAGGGATGATGTTCGCTCATTTGAGGGATATGACATCAATGGGTACACTTTTTGGACAGAGGGTCGGGATTTGAAATCTTCGTCGACCCAAAACAGTGGAGTAACGCTTGTGGCATCGTCAAGGGAGTTTGCAAGTGCAAAGGATAAATCACCTCTCGATGCAAAATTGTCATACTACGGTCGAATTCAAGAAATATGGGAGCTTGATTATTGTAACTTCACGGTTGCACTTTTCAAGTGTAAGTGGGTTGATAATATCAGGCGTAATGTCAAGTATGATGACTTTACTCTTGTAGATCTTGGCCACTTGAATGATAGTGCGGAACCGTTCATCCTAGCATCTCAAGCTAAGCAAGTGTTCTTTGTCACTGACCCAGTCGATGCAAAATGGTCCATTGTGCTAGCTGGGAAAAGAAGAATCCTAGGCATTGGAGATGTTGAGGATGAGGAAGAATACGATGCGTTTGATGATTCAGCACCTTTCACTGTTCCTAGACCTATTGCGGCAAATGATATAGACGACCAAACAAGTTATATGCGATCAGACCACGACGAAGGAATGTTAGAATGAGGTACTACAACATTTAATTTGAGATTGTAAGCATTTAAAAGTATTATTTAATCATAAGTTAAGTTATTTTCTTAGTAGGATTTGGTAAAAATGAATGAAAGTGTTAACTTAGTTGCTAAACTTTTACAAGTTATTGCCTATTTTATATGCGAACATGTACTGAACTTACTTGCCTATTTTTACAAGTCAATTTGATGAAAATAGACTAAAAATGATCTATATGTGAACTTACTTGCCTATTTTATCTTTTAACATGTAGTATGACCTATGATGTCAACATTTTTATCTTTTATGGAACTAATATCGTTTTGTGTTTGTAATGACAGGTTTTTAATACTCATGGCGGACGATCATGATGACCCAGTACTAGAGGATTTGGAGGATGATGACGATGGCTATGATGGTGAGTATGAGGACAAGGACGAGCCATATGATGTCAACAAGGAGACTGATTTGGGTGAGCCAGAAGATCAGGAACAAGATGCTTTTGAGCGGAGGATTGTAGAATTTGAATTGTCAGCTGAACGTGCGCCTCCTATTGATTCTACAATTGTTGAGGTCGTTGGTGAGAACGCTACTCCTCAAACTGATAGCCAAAGACATGAGCAATTGAACACAGGTGGTGGAGGGGGGGTAAAGGCTCCTGTTAAGAGAAAGGGTAGGGGTCCGACAACAAGTTTTAGGAAGCCAAACGGTCCCATGGTCCTGGAGTATGACAAAAGAGGACGACCTACTGGCAAATGGCTTCGGAATTATGCCAACCAAGTTGGCATGTGTGCGCGCAAAATCCCGATTACACTTGGTTGGCGGCAAGTACCTCCAGGCTTGATTCAAACATTTTGGGATGATACCAGGGCAAGTGTTTTTTTCAATGCACATTTACACAATTGCAAATTGTTTCACTTAATATTTGTTAGTGAATTTAACATAACAATTACTTGTATTTGTGAATGCAGAAGCTGTTTAATATTGCAAATGATCCTGAGAAGAGAAGAGTGTTTGATTCTTTGATAGCGGAGAGATTCAGAGGCTTCAAGACCCATTTGACCAATGGATGGATCTATAAGAAGAAGAAACACAAGAAGAAAGCTTCCAAGGGGAAGGGTGGTGAAGGTGGAAATGAGGATGTTGTTGAGGAACAAGAACCACCGTGGAAAATATGGCCAAGCGTGACGGAGGACGAGTGGAAAGAATTTGTTATTCAAAAAACAAGACCCAAAGCAATTGTAAGAACTAGTAAATCTAATGAGAATTGTATAATATATTGACTTTTTTTGCACTAATGATTCTAACATTTGTATTTATGTAGGAACTTCGAGAGCAAAACAAGGCAAATGCATTGCAAAAGGAGTACCTTCATAAGACGGGGGCCAAGACATTTGGTGAATGGAGGCCTACTTGGTTGAAGGAGGGTATATACCCTACTTTGCCGCCTGGGTCATCCAAAGAACCCTCCGACTCCACGATCACTACGTTGGTTAGTCGTGCTGGCGATTTCATTTGTTCTCTTCATTCCAAAGATAAGGAAACCGGAAAATGGGTCATCAAAGAACCGGAAAAAAAAGTGGTTGATAAACTTGTAAGCTATTTGAAACTTTTGCATAACTTTACCATCTAAAAAAATTATATGTATTCATGTTGACATTTTTTCTTATGCTACAGCTTGAGTACACTACAGAAGTTGTTGAAGGCAAGTTGGTCCCGACTATAGAGAAAGACCCGTTCACCTTGGTTTTGGGAAAGCCCTACCATCCAGGCCGGGTAGTAGGTATGGGAGGGACGTTGCTAGGATGGGAAAAAGTCATGGGTTCGGAATACACCAAATTGGGAAGATCTCGGGCAAGTGTTAACTCACCGGAGGACTTGGATGCCAAGGTGGCATCCATCAAGGAACAAGTACGCAATGAGTTAGTAGGTGAGTTCAATGCTTGGGCGAAGCAAATGAACTTACCCTTGCCGTTCCCCTCGACTACACCGGTCGACTCAAGTAGCCACCCAAAAGGACAAGGAGAAGATGATAGAGATGGAGAAGATGAGATACATGAGGTAGTTTTTGGCATAGTGAGATACATGAGGTAGTTTTTGGCATATTGAGTTACGTGAGATCAAATGTGACATTTTTGAATAACTATTGCAGGTTGTTACTCCCACACATGCGGACTCGAGGGAGCTTGATGATCCAACAAGCCATGAATTTCCAGATTTAGAGGTGAATTTAGGATAATCTATTTCCTTTAACATAATGAATTTCGTTAGATGATCAATTGTGTAGGAGTAGACCATTTTTTTTTTAATTTCTGCTTTTACAAGTGAATTTCGTTAAATGATGTAGGTAGACACCGAGTGTACACTTCTAGCCCCGGGGCTATCAAATAGTGAAGAGTTGCAGTTGGTGGCGCATGGTAGTGCACAAGCGACGAGAGGAACGGTCCATTTCCAAGGGCTTTGGCCACAGCATTACGCGGTCGGGATCAATTCTGTCGTAGCTGGGTTCGAAAACATCCCACTCCCGGTGCCTATAGTGGATGATGGGATTACTCTTCTTTGGCAAGCAAAAGGTAGCTATGTGCAATGGCCTCGTGCTTGGGTAAGGTTGATCAACGAGGTAATATTTTTTGAACATGTTCTAAAAACCAAATCTGCATGCCTTTAGTAAGTTTTTCGGTTTTTTTTTTTTAAAAAAAAAAAAAATTGCGCTGCCTGGGCTGCAGCAGCCTCGGCAGGTGCTGCCTTGGCTGCAGCAGCCTCGGCAGGTGCCTGCCTTGGCTGCAGCAGCCTCGGCAGGTGCCTGCCTTGGCTGCAGCAGCCTCGGCAGGTGCCTGCCTTGGCTGCAGCAGCCTCGGCAGGTGCTGCCTGGGCTGCTGCAGCCTCGGCAGCTGCAGCCTGGGCTGCTGCAGCCTCGGCAGCTGCAGCCTCGGCAGCTGCTGCCTGGGTGGCCTCCTGCAGCCTGGGCAGCTGCTGCCTGGCCTGCTGCAGCCTGGGCAGCTGCTGCCTCGGCCGCTGTAGCCTTGGCAGCTGCTGCCTCGGCCGCTGTAGCCTTGGCAGCTGCTGCCTCGGCCGATGTAGCCTTGGCAGCTGCTGCCTCGGCCTATTTTAACTTTGCTTGACCCCCGGCCTATCATTTTTGAACCTATTTTTACTTTGCTTGATCAGATTTCGAAAAAAGGCCATACTTCAAAGCGAAGGAAGGTGGAGAAGCCCAAAAGCGTTGATCAACCTACAAAGAAGATGAGTGAACAAGGGTCGAAGAGTGAACAAGTGTCAAAAAAGAATTCTTCGAAAGGTTCAGCCATGCAACCTACCCCACTTGTTGGAGACAATGTCCTTCAATCGCTCACTAAGGATTTAACTTTTCTACACAATCGTGTTAGTCATTTGCCTAGTGACGATCCCATTGAATTTGCACTACCTAAGGCAATGTTCCACTATGATGAGGATGCAAGTGCATGGTTAAACAAACAAGATGTGAAGGAATTTTTAGGAGGTTCTAGCCTTAACATCTCTCTCATTCAAATATTCATGAGGAATGGGCACATGGCACTAAAATTGAATATGTTAATTCATATTAGTGTTGTTTATCCTTGATATGTTAACCAATTTTTCATTGTCCATGCACGCAGAGCACTACGGGAGCAGTTAAGGGACACTAATTCCCCTGGTAAAGTTGGGTGGTTATGCCCCGAACAGACATCCGAGACTAGAATCTTAAACAACTCCCCTGAGGTGATGGACTATGTTAATCGTAGTATTAGGGAATCAATGCGTGCGGGAGATGAGTTCATATTCGCCCCATGTTATCAGGAGTACGTTTAACCATGTGTAATTCAATTCTTTCTACATTTGAAATATATTTTGTACCCTAATTATTGATTTGTTTGTGAATTGTGAATTTATGTAGGTATCATTGGTTTCTCATGGTGATTTGTCCTGCCAAAAACACAATCTTTCACCTTGATTCAGCTCGATCAACAAAGAAGTACCTCGTGGCCTCTGTACTTCAAAAGTAAATATAGCTACCTAGTGGTGATTATCTTAAGCTAACTCATTTAGTAGTCAAACTAATCAGATTTGAATTTACTTTCCTTCAGTATTATGAAGAAAATACATGTTCGTGCTCCAGATGGTCCTACATGGAAATCACCTACGGTAATACCACACCATATTGTGATTATTTTAATATACATTGCTCGAACAATTGTGGATTTTATGTGGTTTTTGATTCATTTGATTTGTTCCTATGCTAGTGCCCACAACAAGATAATGGAGTTGATTGTGGATTGTACGTGATGAGATTCATGCTTGAAATAGCGACTCATTGTACCAACACCATACATCTTGATGAGGTACGACCTTAAAACTAGTAAAATGCGTCCTAAATCTTTGTAAGTTGCTTTTTTTTGTGATTTCAAAGCTTTGCCACCTAAAAATAAGTATAATTGACATGTTATGAGAAACAACTAGCTCATTATTTAAAAAATGTAGAAAATGGGCAAGGTAGAAGTCATTTAGGTCTTATTTAGGCCATTTAGTACCAAAATGCGTCCCAAAATTTAGTAAGTTGCTTTTTATGTGATTTCAAAGCTTAGCCACCTAAAACTAAGTATGATTGACATGTTATGAGAAATAACTAGCTCATTAGTTAGAAAATGTAGAAAATGAGCAAGATAGAAGTCGTTTAGGCCTTTTTTAGGCCATGTAGTACCAAAATGCGTTCTAAAACTTAGTAAGTTGCTCTTTTTATGTGATTTCAAAGCTTAGCCACCTAAAACTAAGTATAATTGACATGTCATGAGAAAGAATTACCTCATTAGTTACAAAATGTACAACATGGGCAAGGTAGAAGTCATTTAGGCCTTATTTAGGCCATTTAGTACCAAAGTGCCCCCTAAATCTTTGTAAGTTGCTTTTTTATGTGATTTCAAAGCTTAGCCACCTAAAACTAAGTGTAATTGACATTTTATGAGAAAGAACTAGGTCATTAGTTAAAAAATGTAGAGAATGGGCAAGATAGAAGTCATTTAGGCCTTATTTAGGCCATGTAGTACCAAAATGCGTCCTAAAACTTAGTAAGTTGCTCTTTTTATGTGATTTCAAAGCTAAGCCACCTAAAACTAAGTATAATTGACATGTTATGAGAATTAACTAGCTCATTATTTTAAAATTGTAGAAAATGGGCAAGATAGAAGTCGTTTAGGCCTTATTTAAGCCATTTAGTACCTAAATGCGTCCTAAATCTTTGTAAGTTGCTTTTTTATGTGATTTCAAAGCTTAGCCACCTAAAACTAAGTGTAATTGACATGTTATGATAAATAGCTAGCTCATTAGTTACAAAATGTACAAAATGGGCAAGGTAGAAGTCATTTAGGCCTTATTTAGGTCATTTAGTACCAAAGTGCCGCCTAAATCTTTGTAAGTTGCTTTTTTATGTGATTTCAAAGCTTAGCCACCTAAAACTAAGTTTAATTGACATGTTATAAGAAAGAACTAGGTCATTAGTTAAAAAATGTAGAGAATGGGCAAGATATAAGTCATTTAGGCCTTATTTAGGCCATGTAGTACCAAAATGCGTCCTAAAACTTAGTAAGTTGCTCTTTTTATGTGATTTCAAAGCTTAGGCACCTAAAACTAAGTATAATTGACATGTCATGAGAAAGAATTACCTCATTAGTTAACAAATGACGACAATGGGCAAAGTTGAAGTCATTTAGGCCTTCTTTGGGCCATTTAGGGTGAAATGCGTCCTAAAATTTAGTAAGTTGCTCTTTTTTTGTGATATCAAAGCTAAGCCACCTAAAACTAAGTATAATTGACATGTTATGAGAATTAACTAGCTCATTATTTTAAAATTGTAGAAAATGGGCAAGATAGAAGTCGTTTAGGCCTTATTTAAGCCATTTAGTACCTAAATGCGTCCTAAATCTTTGTAAGTTGCTTTTTTATGTGATTTCAAAGCTTAGCCACCTAAAACTAAGTGTAATTGACATGTTATGATAAATAACTAGCTCATTAGTTACAAAATGTACAAAATGGGCAAGGTAGAAGTCATTTAGGCCTTATTTAGGCCATTTAGTACCAAAGTGCCGCCTAAATCTTTGTAAGTTGCTTTTTTATGTGATTTCAAAGCTTAGCCACCTAAAACTAAGTGTAATTGACATGTTATAAGAAAGAACTAGGTCATTAGTTAAAAAATGTAGAGAATGGGCAAGATAGAAGTCATTTAGGCCTTATTTAGGCCATGTAGTACCAAAATGCGTCCTAAAACTTAGTAAGTTGCTCTTTTTATGTGATTTCAAAGCTTAGGCACCTAAAACTAAGTATAATTGACATGTCATGAGAAAGAATTACCTCATTAGTTAACAAATGACGACAATGGGCAAAGTTGAAGTCATTTAGGCCTTCTTTGGGCCATTTAGGGTGAAATGCGTCCTAAAATTTAGTAAGTTGCTTTTTTTTTGTGATTTCAAAGCTAAGCCACCTAAAACTAAGTATAATTGACATGTTATGAGAATTAACTAGCTCATTATTTTAAAATTGTAGAAAATGGGCAAGATAGAAGTCGTTTAGGCCTTATTTAAGCCATTTAGTACCAAAATGCGTCCTAAATCTTTGTAAGTTGCTTTTTTATGTGATTTCAAAGCTTAGCCACCTAAAACTAAGTGTAATTGACATGTTAGGATAAATAACTAGCTCATTAGTTACAAAATGTACAACATGGGCTAGGTAGAAGTCATTTAGGCCTTATTTAGGCCATTTAGTACCAAAGTGCCGCCTAAATCTTTGTAAGTTGCTTTTTTATGTGATTTCAAAGCTTATCCACCTAAAACTAAGTGTAATTGACATGTTATGAGAAAGAACTAGGTCATTAGTTAAAAAATGTAGAGAATTGGCAAGATAGAAGTCATTTAGGCCTTATTTAGGCCATGTAGTACCAAAATGCGTCCTATGACTTAGTAAGTTGCTCTTTTTATGTGATTTCAAAGCTTTGGCACCTAAAACTAAGTATAATTGACATGTCATGAGAAAGAATTACCTCATTAGTTAACAAATTACGACAATGGGCAAAGTTGAAGTCATTTAGGCCTTCTTTGGGCCATTTAGGGTGAAATGCGTCCTAAAATTTAGTAAGTTGCTTTTTTTTGTGATTTCAAAGCTAAGCCACCTAAAACTAAGTATAATTGACATTTTATGAGAATTAACTAGCTCATTATTTTAAAATTGTAGAAAATGGGCAAGATAGAAGTCGTTTAGGCCTTATTTAAGCCATTTAGTACCAAAATGCGTCCTAAATCTTTGTAAGTTGCTTTTTTATGTGATTTCAAAGCTTAGGCACCTAAAACTAAGGGTAATTGACATGTTATGATAAATAACTAGCTCATTAGTTACAAAATGTACAACATGGGCAAGGTAGAAGTCATTTAGGCCTTATTTAGGCCATTTAGTACCAAAGTTCCGCCTAAATCTTTGTAAGTTGCTTTTTTATGTGATTTCAAAGCTTAGCCACCTAAAACTAAGTGTAATTGACATGTTATGAGAAAGAACTAGGTCATTAGTTAAAAAATGTAGAGAATGGGCAAGATAGAAGTCATTTAGGCCTTATTTAGGCCATGTAGTACCAAAATGCGTCCTAAAACTTAGTAAGTTGCTCTTTTTATGTGATTTCAAAGCTTAGGCACCTAAAACTAAGTATAATTGACATGTCATGAGAAAGAATTACCTCATTAGTTAACAAATGACGACAATGGGCAAAGTTGAAGTCATTTAGGCCTTCTTTGGGCCATTTAGGGTGAAATGCGTCCTAAAATTTAGTAAGTTGCTTTTTTTTTTGTGATTTCAAAGCTAAGCCACCTAAAACTAAGTATAATTGACATGTTATGAGAATTAACTAGCTCATTATTTTAAAATTGTAGAAAATGGGCAGGATAGAAGTCGTTTAGGCCTTATTTAAGCCATTTAGTACCAAAATGCGTCCTAAATCTTTGTAAGTTGCTTTTTTATGTGATTTCAAAGCTTAGCCACCTAAAACTAAGTGTAATTGACATGTTAGGATAAATAACTAGCTCATTAGTTACAAAATGTACAACATGGGCTAGGTAGAAGTCATTTAGGCCTTATTTAGGCCATTTAGTACCAATGTGCCGCCTAAATCTTTGTAAGTTGCTTTTTTATGTGATTTCAAAGCTTAGCCACCTAAAACTAAGTGTAATTGACATGTTATGAGAAAGAACTAGGTCATTAGTTAAAAAATGTAGAGAATTGGCAAGATAGAAGTCATTTAGGCCTTATTTAGGCCATGTAGTACCAAAATGCGTCCTATGACTTAGTAAGTTGCTCTTTTTATGTGATTTCAAAGCTTTGGCACCTAAAACTAAGTATAATTGACATGTCATGAGAAAGAATTACCTCATTAGTTAACAAATGACGACAATGGGCAAAGTTGAAGTCATTTAGGCCTTCTTTGGGCCATTTAGGGTGAAGTGCGTCCTAAAATTTAGTAAGTTGCTTTTTTTTTGTGATTTCAAAGCTAAGCCACCTAAAACTAAGTATAATTGACATGTTATAAGAATTAACTAGCTCATTTTTTAAAATTGTAGAAAATGGGCAAGATAGAAGTCGTTTAGGCCTTATTTAAGCCATTTAGTACCAAAATGCGTCCTAAATCTTTGTAAGTTGCTTTTTTATGTGATTTCAAAGCTTAGCCACCTAAAACTAAGGGTAATTGACATGTTATGATAAATAACTAGCTCATTAGTTACAAAATGTACAACATGGGCAAGGTAGAAGTCATTTAGGCCTTATTTAGGCCATTTAGTACCAAAGTGCCGCCTAAATCTTTGTAAGTTGATTTTTTATGTGATTTCAAAGCTTAGCCACCTAAACCTAAGTGTAATTGACATGTTATGAGAAAGAACTAGGTCATTAGTTAAAAAATGTAGAGAATGGGCAAGATAGAAGTCATTTAGGCCTTATTTAGGCCATGTAGTACCAAAATGCGTCCTAAAACTTAGTAAGTTGCTCTTTTTATGTGATTTCAAAGCTTAGGCACCTAAAACTAAGTATAATTGACATGTCATGAGAAAGAATTACCACATTAGTTAACAAATGACGACAATGGGCAAAGTTGAAGTCATTTAGGCCTTCTTTGGGCCATTTAGGGTGAAATGCGTCCTAAAATTTAGTAAGTTGCTTTTTTTTTGTGATTTCAAAGCTAAGCCACCTAAAACTAAGTATAATTGACATGTTATGTGAATTAACTAGCTCATTATTTTAAAATTGTAGAAAATGGGCAAGATAGAAGTCGTTTAGTCCTTATTTAAGCCATTTAGTACCAAAATGCGTCCTAAATCTTTGTAAGTTGCTTTTTTATGTGATTTCAAAGCTTAGCCACCTAAAACTAAGGGTAATTGACATGTTATGATAAATAACTAGCTCATTAGTTACAAAATGTACAACATGGGCAAGGTAGAAGTCATTTAGGCCTTATTTAGGCCATTTAGTACCAAAGTGCCGCCTAAATCTTTGTAAGTTGCTTTTTTATGTGATTTCAAAGCTTAGCCACCTAAAACTAAGTGTAATTGACATGTTATGAGAAAGAACTAGGTCATTAGTTAAAAAATGTAGAGAATGGGCAAGATAGAAGTCATTTAGGCCTTATTTAGGCCATGTAGTACCAAAATGCGTCCTAAAACTTAGTAAGTTGCACTTTTTATGTGATTTCAAAGCTTAGGCACCTAAAACTAAGTATTATTGACATGTCATGAGAAAGAATTACCTCATTAGTTAACAAATGACGACAATGGGCAAAGTTGAAGTCATTTAGGCCTTCTTTGGGCCATTTAGGGTGAAATGCGTCCTAAAATTTAGTAAGTTGCTTTTTTTTTGTGATTTCAAAGCTAAGCCACCTAAAACTAAGTATAATTGACATGTTATGAGAATTAACTAGCTCATTATTTTAAAATTGTAGAAAATGGGCAAGATAGAAGTCGTTTAGGCCTTACTTAAGCCATTTAGTACCAAAATGCGTCCTAAATCTTTGTAAGTTGATTTTTTATGTGATTTCAAAGCTTAGCCACCTAAAACTAAGGGTAATTGACATTTTATGATAAATAACTAGCTCATTAGTTACAAAATGTACAACATGGGCAAGGTATAAGTCATTTAGGCCTTATTTAGGCCATTTAGTACCAAAGTCCCGCCTAAATCTTTGTAAGTTGCTTTTTTATGTGATTTCAAAGCTTAGCAACCTAAAACTAAGTTTAATTGACATGTTATGAGAAAGAACTAGGTCATTAGTTAAAAAATGTAGAGAATGGGCAAGATAGAAGTCATTTAGGCCTTATTTAGGCCATGTAGTACCAAAATGCGTCCTAAAACTTAGTAAGTTGCTCTTTTTATGTGATTTCAAAGCTTAGGCACCTAAAACTAAGTATAATTGACATGTCATGAGAAAGAATTACCTCATTAGTTAACAAATGACGACAATGGGCAAAGTTGAAGTCATTTAGGCCTTCTTTGGGCCATTTAGGGTGAAATGCGTCCTAAAATTTAGTAAGTTGCTTTTTTTTTTGTGATTTCAAAGCTAAGCCACCTAAAACTAAGTGGAATTGACATGTTATGAGAATTAACTAGCTCATTTTTTAAAATTGTAGAAAATGGGCAAGATAGAAGTCGTTTAGGCCTTATTTAAGCCATTTAGTACCAAAATGCGTCCTAAATCTTTGTAAGTAGCTTTTTTATGTGATTTCAAAGCTTAGCCACCTAAAACTAAGGGTAATTGACATGTTATGATAAATAACTAGCTCATTAGTTACAAAATGTACAACATGGGCAAGGTAAAAGTCATTTAGGCCTTATTTAGGCCATTTAGTACCAAAGTGCCGCCTAAATCTTTGTAAGTTGCTTTTTTATGTGATTTCAAAGCTTAGCCACCTAAAACTAAGTGTAATTGACATGTTATGAGAAAGAACTAGGTCATTAGTTAAAAAATGTAGAGAATGGACAAGATAGAAGTCATTTAGGCCTTATTTAGGCCATGTAGTACCAAAATGCGTCCTAAAACTTAGTAAGTTGCTCTTTTTATGTGATTTCAAAGCTTAGGCACCTAAAACTAAGTATAATTGACATGTCATGAGAAAGAATTACCACATTAGTTAACAAATGACGACAATGGGCAAAGTTGAAGTCATTTAGGCCTTCTTTGGGCCATTTAGGGTGAAATGCGTCCTAAAATTTAGTAAGTTGGTTTTTTTTTGTGATTTCAAAGCTAAGCCACCTAAAACTAAGTATAATTGACATGTTATGTGAATTAACTAGCTCATTATTTTAAAATTGTAGAAAATGGGCAAGATAGAAGTCGTTTAGTCCTTATTTAAGCCATTTAGTACCAAAATGCGTCCTAAATCTTTGTAAGTTGCTTTTTTATGTGATTTCAAAGCTTAGCCACCTAAAACTAAGGGTAATTGACATGTTATGATAAATAAATAGCTCATTAGTTACAAAATGTACAACATGGGCAAGGTAGAAGTCATTTAGGCCTTATTTAGGCCATTTAGTACCAAAGTGCCGCCTAAATCTTTGTAAGTTGCTTTTTTATGTGATTTCAAAGCTTAGCCACCTAAAACTAAGTGTATTTGACATGTTATGAGAAAGAACTAGGTCATTAGTTAAAAAATGTAGAGAATGGGCAAGATAGAAGTCATTTAGGCCTTATTTAGGCCATGTAGTACCAAAATGCGTCCTAAAACTTAGTAAGTTGCACTTTTTATGTGATTTCAAAGCTTAGGCACCTAAAACTAAGTATAATTGACATGTCATGAGAAAGAATTACCTCATTAGTTAACAAATGACGACAATGGGCAAAGTTGAAGTCATTTAGGCCTTCTTTGGGCCATTTAGGGTGAAATGCGTCCTAAAATTTAGTAAGTTGCTTTTTTTTTTGTGATTTCAAAGCTAAGCCACCTAAAACTAAGTGGAATTGACATGTTATGAGAATTAACTAGCTCATTTTTTAAAATTGTAGAAAATGGGCAAGATAGAAGTCGTTTAGGCCTTATTTAAGCCATTTAGTACCAAAATGCGTCCTAAATCTTTGTAAGTTGCTTTTTTATGTGATTTCAAAGCTTAGCCACCTAAAACTAAGTGTAATTGACATGTTAGGATAAATAACTAGCTCATTAGTTACAAAATGTACAACATGGGCTAGGTAGAAGTCATTTAGGCCTTATTTAGGCCATTTAGTACCAATGTGCCGCCTAAATCTTTGTAAGTTGCTTTTTTATGTGATTTCAAAGCTTAGCCACCTAAAACTAAGTGTAATTGACATGTTATGAGAAAGAACTAGGTCATTAGTTAAAAAATGTAGAGAATTGGCAAGATAGAAGTCATTTAGGCCTTATTTAGGCCATGTAGTACCAAAATGCGTCCTATGACTTAGTAAGTTGCTCTTTTTATGTGATTTCAAAGCTTTGGCACCTAAAACTAAGTATAATTGACATGTCATGAGAAAGAATTACCTCATTAGTTAACAAATGACGACAATGGGCAAAGTTGAAGTCATTTAGGCCTTCTTTGGGCCATTTAGGGTGAAGTGCGTCCTAAAATTTAGTAAGTTGCTTTTTTTTTGTGATTTCAAAGCTAAGCCACCTAAAACTAAGTATAATTGACATGTTATAAGAATTAACTAGCTCATTTTTTAAAATTGTAGAAAATGGGCAAGATAGAAGTCGTTTAGGCCTTATTTAAGCCATTTAGTACCAAAATGCGTCCTAAATCTTTGTAAGTTGCTTTTTTATGTGATTTCAAAGCTTAGCCACCTAAAACTAAGGGTAATTGACATGTTATGATAAATAACTAGCTCATTAGTTACAAAATGTACAACATGGGCAAGGTAGAAGTCATTTAGGCCTTATTTAGGCCATTTAGTACCAAAGTGCCGCCTAAATCTTTGTAAGTTGATTTTTTATGTGATTTCAAAGCTTAGCCACCTAAACCTAAGTGTAATTGACATGTTATGAGAAAGAACTAGGTCATTAGTTAAAAAATGTAGAGAATGGGCAAGATAGAAGTCATTTAGGCCTTATTTAGGCCATGTAGTACCAAAATGCGTCCTAAAACTTAGTAAGTTGCTCTTTTTATGTGATTTCAAAGCTTAGGCACCTAAAACTAAGTATAATTGACATGTCATGAGAAATAATTACCACATTAGTTAACAAATGACGACAATGGGCAAAGTTGAAGTCATTTAGGCCTTCTTTGGGCCATTTAGGGTGAAATGCGTCCTAAAATTTAGTAAGTTGCTTTTTTTTTGTGATTTCAAAGCTAAGCCACCTAAAACTAAGTATAATTGACATGTTATGTGAATTAACTAGCTCATTATTTTAAAATTGTAGAAAATGGGCAAGATAGAAGTCGTTTAGTCCTTATTTAAGCCATTTAGTACCAAAATGCGTCCTAAATCTTTGTAAGTTGCTTTTTTATGTGATTTCAAAGCTTAGCCACCTAAAACTAAGGGTAATTGACATGTTATGATAAATAACTAGCTCATTAGTTACAAAATGTACAACATGGGCAAGGTAGAAGTCATTTAGGCCTTATTTAGGCCATTTAGTACCAAAGTGCCGCCTAAATCTTTGTAAGTTGCTTTTTTATGTGATTTCAAAGCTTAGCCACCTAAAACTAAGTGTAATTGACATGTTATGAGAAAGAACTAGGTCATTAGTTAAAAAATGTAGAGAATGGGCAAGATAGAAGTCATTTAGGCCTTATTTAGGCCATGTAGTACCAAAATGCGTCCTAAAACTTAGTAAGTTGCACTTTTTATGTGATTTCAAAGCTTAGGCACCTAAAACTAAGTATAATTGACATGTCATGAGAAAGAATTACCTCATTAGTTAACAAAAAACGACAATGGGCAAAGTTGAAGTCATTTAGGCCTTCTTTGGGCCATTTAGGGTGAAATGCGTCCTAAAATTTAGTAAGTTGCTTTTTTTTTGTGATTTCAAAGCTAAGCCACCTAAAACTAAGTATAATTGACATGTTATGAGAATTAACTAGCTCATTATTTTAAAATTGTAGAAAATGGGCAAGATAGAAGTCGTTTAGGCCTTACTTAAGCCATTTAGTACCAAAATGCGTCCTAAATCTTTGTAAGTTGATTTTTTATGTGATTTCAAAGCTTAGCCACCTAAAACTAAGGGTAATTGACATTTTATGATAAATAACTAGCTCATTAGTTACAAAATGTACAACATGGGCAAGGTATAAGTCATTTAGGCCTTATTTAGGCCATTTAGTACCAAAGTCCCGCCTAAATCTTTGTAAGTTGCTTTTTTATGTGATTTCAAAGCTTAGCCACCTAAAACTAAGTTTAATTGACATGTTATGAGAAAGAACTAGGTCATTAGTTAAAAAATGTAGAGAATGGGCAAGATAGAAGTCATTTAGGCCTTATTTAGGCCATGTAGTACCAAAATGCGTCCTAAAACTTAGTAAGTTGCTCTTTTTATGTGATTTCAAAGCTTAGGCACCTAAAACTAAGTATAATTGACATGTCATGAGAAAGAATTACCTCATTAGTTAACAAATGACGACAATGGGCAAAGTTGAAGTCATTTAGGCCTTCTTTGGGCCATTTAGGGTGAAATGCGTCCTAAAATTTAGTAAGTTGCTTTTTTTTTTGTGATTTCAAAGCTAAGCCACCTAAAACTAAGTGGAATTGACATGTTATGAGAATTAACTAGCTCATTTTTTAAAATTGTAGAAAATGGGCAAGATAGAAGTCGTTTAGGCCTTATTTAAGCCATTTAGTACCAAAATGCGTCCTAAATCTTTGTAAGTAGCTTTTTTATGTGATTTCAAAGCTTAGCCACCTAAAACTAAGGGTAATTGACATGTTATGATAAATAACTAGCTCATTAGTTACAAAATGTACAACATGGGCAAGGTAAAAGTCATTTAGGCCTTATTTAGGCCATTTAGTACCAAAGTGCCGCCTAAATCTTTGTAAGTTGCTTTTTTATGTGATTTCAAAGCTTAGCCACCTAAAACTAAGTGTAATTGACATGTTATGAGAAAGAACTAGGTCATTAGTTAAAAAATGTAGAGAATGGACAAGATAGAAGTCATTTAGGCCTTATTTAGGCCATGTAGTACCAAAATGCGTCCTAAAACTTAGTAAGTTGCTCTTTTTATGTGATTTCAAAGCTTAGGCACCTAAAACTAAGTATAATTGACATGTCATGAGAAAGAATTACCACATTAGTTAACAAATGACGACAATGGGCAAAGTTGAAGTCATTTAGGCCTTCTTTGGGCCATTTAGGGTGAAATGCGTCCTAAAATTTAGTAAGTTGGTTTTTTTTTGTGATTTCAAAGCTAAGCCACCTAAAACTAAGTATAATTGACATGTTATGTGAATTAACTAGCTCATTATTTTAAAATTGTAGAAAATGGGCAAGATAGAAGTCGTTTAGTCCTTATTTAAGCCATTTAGTACCAAAATGCGTCCTAAATCTTTGTAAGTTGCTTTTTTATGTGATTTCAAAGCTTAGCCACCTAAAACTAAGGGTAATTGACATGTTATGATAAATAACTAGCTCATTAGTTACAAAATGTACAACATGGGCAAGGTAGAAGTCATTTAGGCCTTATTTAGGCCATTTAGTACCAAAGTGCCGCCTAAATCTTTGTAAGTTGCTTTTTTATGTGATTTCAAAGCTTAGCCACCTAAAACTAAGTGTAATTGACATGTTATGAGAAAGAACTAGGTCATTAGTTAAAAAATGTAGAGAATGGGCAAGATAGAAGTCATTTAGGCCTTATTTAGGCCATGTAGTACCAAAATGCGTCCTAAAACTTAGTAAGTTGCACTTTTTATGTGATTTCAAAGCTTAGGCACCTAAAACTAAGTATAATTGACATGTCATGAGAAAGAATTACCTCATTAGTTAACAAATGACGACAATGGGCAAAGTTGAAGTCATTTAGGCCTTCTTTGGGCCATTTAGGGTGAAATGCGTCCTAAAATTTAGTAAGTTGCTTTTTTTTTTGATTTCAAAGCTAAGCCACCTAAAACTAAGTATAATTGACATGTTATGAGAATTAACTAGCTCATTATTTTAAAATTGTAGAAAATGGGCAAGATAGAAGTCGTTTAGGCCTTACTTAAGCCATTTAGTACCAAAATGCGTCCTAAATCTTTGTAAGTTGCTTTTTTCTGTGATTTCAAAGCTTAGCCACCTAAAACTAAGGGTAATTGACATGTTATGATAAATAACTAGCTCATTAGTTACAAAATGTACAACATGGGCAAGGTAGAAGTCATTTAGGCCTTATTTAGGCCATTTAGTACCAAAGTGCCGCCTAAATCTTTGTAAATTGCTTTTTTATGTGATTTCAAAGCTTAGCCAACTAAAACTAAGTGTAATTGACATGTTATGAGAAAGAACTAGGTCATTAGTTAAAAAATGTAGAGAATGGGCAAGATAGAAGTCATTTAGGCCTTATTTAGGCCATGTAGTACCAAAATGCGTCCTAAAACTTAGTAAGTTGCTCTTTTTATGTGATTTCAAAGCTTAGGCACCTAAAACTAAGTATAATTGACATGTCATGAGAAAGAATTACCTCATTAGTTAACAAATGACGACAATGGGCAAAGTTGAAGTCATTTAGGCCTTCTTTGGGCCATTTAGGGTGAAGTGCGTCCTAAAATTTAGTAAGTTGCTTTTTTTTTGTGATTTCAAAGCTAAGCCACCTAAAACTAAGTATAATTGACATGTTATAAGAATTAACTAGCTCATTTTTTAAAATTGTAGAAAATGGGCAAGATAGAAGTCGTTTAGGCCTTATTTAAGCCATTTATTACCAAAATGCGTCCTAAATCTTTGTAAGTTGCTTTTTTATGTGATTTCAAAGCTTAGCCACCTAAAACTAAGTGTAATTGACATGTTATGATAAATAACTAGCTCATTAGTTAAAAAATGTAGAGAATTGGCAAGATAGAAGTCATTTAGGCCTTATTTAGGCCATGTAGTACCAAAATGCGTCCTAAAACTTAGTAAGTTGCTCTTTTTATGTGATTTCAAAGCTTAGGCACCTAAAACTAAGTATAATTGACATGTCATGAGAAAGAATTACCTCATTAGTTAACAAATGACGACAATGGGCAAAGTTGAAGTCATTTAGGCCTTCTTTGGGCCATTGAGGGTGAAATGCGTCCTAAAATTTAGTAAGTTGCTTTTTTTTTGTGATTTCAAAGCTAAGCCACCTAAAACTAAGTATAATTGACATGTTATGTGAATTAACTAGCTCATTATTTTAAAATTGTAGAAAATGGGCAAGATAGAAGTCGTTTAGGCCTTATTTAAGCCATTTAGTACCAAAATGCGTCCTAAATCTTTGTAAGTAGCTTTTTTATGTGATTTCAAAGCTTAGGCACCTAAAACTAAGGGTAATTGACATGTTATGATAAATAAATAGCTCATTAGTTACAAAATGTACAACATGGGCAAGGTAGAAGTCATTTAGGCCTTATTTAGGCCATTTAGTACCAAAGTGCCGCCTAAATCTTTGTAAGTTGCTTTTTTATGTGATTTCAAAGCTTAGCCACCTAAAACTAAGTGTAATTGACATGTTATGAGAAAGAACTAGGTCATTAGTTAAAAAATGTAGAGAATGGGCAAGATAGAAGTCATTTAGGCCTTATTTAGGCCATGTGGTACCAAAATGCGTCTTAAAACTTAGTAAGTTGCACTTTTTATGTGATTTCAAAGCTTAGGCACCTAAAACTAAGTATAATTGACATGTCATGAGAAAGAATTACCTCATTAGTTAACAAATGACGACAATGGGCAAAGTTGAAGTCATTTAGGCCTTCTTTGGGCCATTTAGGGTGAAATGCGTCCTAAAATTTAGTAAGTTGCTTTTTTTTTTGTGATTTCAAAGCTAAGCCACCTAAAACTAAGTATAATTGACATGTTATGAGAATTAACTAGCTCATTATTTTAAAATTGTAGAAAATGGGCAAGATAGAAATCGTTTAGGCCTTACTTAAGCCATTTAGTACCAAAATGCGTCCTAAATCTTTGTAAGTTGCTTTTTTATGTGATTTCAAAGCTTAGGCACCTAAAACTAAGGGTAATTGACATGTTATGATAAATAACTAGCTCATTAGTTATAAAATGTACAACATGGGCAAGGTAGAAGTCATTTAGGCCTTATTTAGGCCATTTAGTACCAAAGTGCCGCCTAAATCTTTGTAAGTTGCTTTTTTATGTGATTTCAAAGCTTAGCCACCTAAAACTAAGTGTAATTGACATGTTATGAGAAATAACTAGGTCATTAGTTAAAAAATGTAGAGAATGGGCAAGATAGAAGTCATTTAGGCCTTATTTAGGCAATGTAGTACCAAAATGCGTCCTAAAACTTAGTAAGTTGCTCTTTTTATGTGATTTCAAAGCTTAGGCACCTAAAACTAAGTATAATTGACATGTCATGAGAAATAATTACCTCATTAGTTAATAAATGACGACAATGGGCAAAGTTGAAGTCATTTAGGCTTTCTTTGGGCCATTTAGGGTGAAATGCGTCCTAAAATTTAGTAAGTTGCTTTTTTTTGTGATTTCAAAGCTAAGCCACCTAAAACTAAGTATAATTGACATGTTATGAGAATTAACTAGCTCATTATTTTAAAATTGTAGAAAATGGGCAAGATAGAAGTCGTTTAGGCCTTATTTAACCCATTTAGTACCAAAATGCGTCCTAAATCTTTGTAAGTTGCTTTTTTATGAGATTTCAAAGCTTAGGCACCTAAAACTAAGGGTAATTGACATGTTATGATTAATAACTAGCTCATTAGTTACAAAATGTACAACATGGGCAAGGTAGAAGTCATTTAGGCCTTATTTAGGCCATTTAGTACCAAAGTGCCGCCTAAATCTTTGTAAGTTGATTTTTTATGTGATTTCAAAGCTTAGCCACCTAAACCTAAGTGTAATTGACATGTTATGAGAAAGAACTAGGTCATTAGTTAAAAAATGTAGAGAATGGGTAAGATAGAAGTCATTTAGGCCTTATTTAGGCCATGTAGTACCAAAATGCGTCCTAAAACTTAGTAAGTTGCACTTTTTATGTGATTTCAAAGCTTAGGCACCTAAAACTAAGTATAATTGACATGTCATGAGAAAGAATTACCTCATTAGTTAACAAATGACGACAATGGGCAAAGTTGAAGTCATTTAGGCCTTCTTTGGGCCATTGAGGGTGAAATGCGTCCTGAAATTTAGTAAGTTGCTTTTTTTTTTGTGATTTCAAAGCTAAGCCACCTAAAACTAAGTATAATTGACATGTTATGTGAATTAACTAGCTCATTATTTTAAAATTGTAGAAAATGGGCAAGATAGAAGTCGTTTAGGCCTTATTTAAGCCATTTAGTACCAAAATGCGTCCTAAATCTTTGTAAGTAGCTTTTTTATGTGATTTCAAAGCTTAGGCACCTAAAACTAAGGGTAATTGACATGTTATGATAAATAAATAGCTCATTAGTTACAAAATGTACAACATGGGCAAGGTAGAAGTCATTTAGGCCTTATTTAGGCCATTTAGTACCAAAGTGCCGCCTAAATCTTTGTAAGTTGCTTTTTTATGTGATTTCAAAGCTTAGCCACCTAAAACTAAGTGTAATTGACATGTTATGAGAAAGAACTAGGTCATTAGTTAAAAAATGTAGAGAATGGGCAAGATAGAAGTCATTTAGGCCTTATTTAGGCCATGTGGTACCAAAATGCGTCCTAAAACTTAGTAAGTTGCACTTTTTATGTGATTTCAAAGCTTAGGCACCTAAAACTAAGTATAATTGACATGTCATGAGAAAGAATTACCTCATTAGTTAACAAATGACGACAATGGGCAAAGTTGAAGTCATTTAGGCCTTCTTTGGGCTATTTAGGGTGAAATGCGTCCTAAAATTTAGTAAGTTGCTTTTTTTTTTGTGATTTCAAAGCTAAGCCACCTAAAACTAAGTATAATTGACATGTTATGAGAATTAACTAGCTCATTATTTTAAAATTGTAGAAAATGGGCAAGATAGAAATCGTTTAGGCCTTACTTAAGCCATTTAGTACCAAAATGCGTCCTAAATCTTTGTAAGTTGCTTTTTTATGTGATTTCAAAGCTTAGGCACCTAAAACTAAGGGTAATTGACATGTTATGATAAATAACTAGCTCATTAGTTATAAAATGTACAACATGGGCAAGGTAGAAGTCATTTAGGCCTTATTTAGGCCATTTAGTACCAAAGTGCCGCCTAAATCTTTGTAAGTTGCTTTTTTATGTGATTTCAAAGCTTAGCCACCTAAAACTAAGTGTAATTGACATGTTATGAGAAATAACTAGGTCATTAGTTAAAAAATGTAGAGAATGGGCAAGATAGAAGTCATTTAGGCCTTATTTAGGCAATGTAGTACCAAAATGCGTCCTAAAACTTAGTAAGTTGCTCGTTTTATGTGATTTCAAAGCTTAGGCACCTAAAACTAAGTATAATTGACATGTCATGAGAAATAATTACCTCATTAGTTAATAAATGACGACAATGGGCAAAGTTGAAGTCATTTAGGCCTTCTTTGGGCCATTTAGGGTGAAATGCGTCCTAAAATTTAGTAAGTTGCTTTTTTTTGTGATTTCAAAGCTAAGCCACCTAAAACTAAGTATAATTGACATGTTATGAGAATTAACTAGCTCATTATTTTAAAATTGTAGAAAATGGGCAAGATAGAAGTCGTTTAGGCCTTATTTAAGCCATTTAGTACCAAAATGCGTCCTAAATCTTTGTAAGTTGCTTTTTTATGAGATTTCAAAGCTTAGGCACCTAAAACTAAGGGTAATTGACATGTTATGATTAATAACTAGCTCATTAGTTACAAAATGTACAACATGGGCAAGGTAGAAGTCATTTAGGCCTTATTTAGGCCATTTAGTACCAAAGTGCCGCCTAAATCTTTGTAAGTTGATTTTTTATGTGATTTCAAAGCTTAGCCACCTAAACCTAAGTGTAATTGACATGTTATGAGAAAGAACTAGGTCATTAGTTAAAAAATGTAGAGAATGGGTAAGATAGAAGTCATTTAGGCCTTATTTAGGCCATGTAGTACCAAAATGCGTCCTAAAACTTAGTAAGTTGCACTTTTTATGTGATTTCAAAGCTTAGGCACCTAAAACTAAGTATAATTGACATGTCATGAGAAAGAATTACCTCATTAGTTAACAAATGACGACAATTGGCAAAGTTGAAGTCATTTAGGCCTTCTTTGGGCCATTTAGGGTGAAATGCGTCCTAAAATTTAGTAAGTTGCTTTTTTTTTTGTGATTTCAAAGCTAAGCCACCTAAAACTAAGTGGAATTGACATGTTATGAGAATTAACTAGCTCATTATTTTAAAATTGTAGAAAATGGGCAAGATAGAAGTCATTTAGGCCTTATTTAAGCCATTTAGTACCTAAATGCGTCCTAAATCTTTGTAAGTTGCTTTTTTATGTGATTTCAAAGCTTAGCCACCTAAACCTAAGTGTAATTGACATGTTATGATAAATAACTAGCTCATTAGTTACAAAATGTACAAAATGGGCAAGGTAGAAGTCATTTAGGCCTTATTTAGGCCATTTAGTACCAAAGTGCCCCCTAAATCTTTGTAAGTTGCTTTTTTATGTGATTTCAAAGCTTAGCCACCTAAAACTAAGTGTAATTGACATATTATGAGAAAGAACTAGGTCATTAGTTAAAAAATGTAGAGAATGGGCAAGATAGAAGTCATTTAGGCCTTATTTAGGCCATGTAGTACCAAAATGCGTCCTAAAACTTAGTAAGTTGCTCTTTTTATGTGATTTCAAAGCTTAGGCACCTAAAACTAAGTATAATTGACATGTCATGAGAAAGAATTACCTCATTAGTTAACAAATGACGACAATGGGCAAAGTTGAAGTCATTTAGGCCTTCTTTGGGCCATTTAGGGTGAAATGCGTCCTAAAATTTAGTAAGTTGCTTTTTTTTTGTGATTTCAAAGCTAAGCCACCTAAAACTAAGTATAATTGACATGTTATGAGAATTAACTAGCTCATTATTTTAAAATTGTAGAAAATGGGCAAGATAGAAGTCGTTTAGGCCTTATTTAAGCCATGTAGTACCAAAATGCGTCCTAAATCTTTGTAAGTTGCTTTTTTATGTGATTTTAAAGCTTAGCCACCTACAACTAAGGGTAATTGACATGTTATGATAAATAACTAGCTCAATAGTTACAAAATGTACAACATGGGCAAGGTAGAAGTCATTTAGGCCTTATTTAGGCCATTTAGGATGAAAATGCGTCCTCTAACTTTGGAAGTCGCTTTTTTTTGTGATTTCAAAGCTTAGGCACCTAAAACTAAGTATAATTGACATGTTATGAGAAACAACTTGCTCATTAGTTAAAAAATGTTGAAAATGGGCAAGGTAGAAGTCATTTAGGCCTTATATAGGCCATTTAGGAATAAAATACGTCCTTTAAGTTAGTAAGTTGCTTTTTTGTGTTGATTAAAAGGCTTAGCCACCTAAAAGTAAGTATGATTGACATGTAATGAGAAAGAACTAGCTCATTAGTTAAAAAATGTTGAAAATGGGCAAGGTAGAAAACATGTTTTTAAAAATGCGTCCTAAAACTTAGTAATTTAAGTTGCTTTTTTTACGTGAGTTAATTTTTTGCATATTTATTTACACATGTTTATTCTAACATAATGTTTATATATTCCAAGTTTTGCAAGGTGCTAAAGGGTGATCCGTTAACAAGCAAGGACCTTAATGAAGTACGAGACATGTTGGCATCTTTCATCACTTTCAATTTGTAAATGTTACATCATTTTGAATTTAAACTTTGTTGAGTAAAGTTCGTTTAGACTACTTTATATTTATTGTTAATAAGTTAGTAGTGTGCAAATTTGTACTTATGTAGTATATGACACTTTATTTATTATATTGCATTTGGTTTTTAATAATTAATGTCTACATATATATTTATAAATGTAGTTATATATTATTATATTACAGCAGAAATAATAGCAGCAATACAGGAATTACAAGAAGCACATATTTGGGAATTATTGCAGGGAAAAAAAAAATAATAAGTAATGGCCACCGGTTCAGCCATGAAACCGGTGGCAATAACCTGTGATCCCTCCAAAAAAAATGGCGGCAAATTAAAATTGCCACCGGTTAACCGGTGGCCAAATTAATTAATACCACCGGTTAACCGGTGGCAATTAATTAAATTGCCACCGGTTTTGAACCGGTGGCCATTTGTAATAGCTTTTGCCACCCCCCCACTGGCCAACGGTTCAAAACCGGTGGCAAATGGGGGTTTTGAACCGGTGGCCAAGTCTATTTTTCGCCTAGTGCTCAATTAAGACCATAAAGTGGCCGAAAATACTACAACAATTCTCGAATCAAGTCTCCTACAATAAAGGACAATAATACTAAATGAACTACTCTTATATACACAATTTCCAGCAACTTAAACTCACTTTAAACTATTTAGAATAATCTGAAAATTATTTTAAAACCCCTAATTAAACTCCTTTTTAATAAGTAATCACACCCTTTTATTAAAATCACAATTATACTACTTTAAATAAAATTCCGGCATTTTAAACTAATAAAAAACCACTTCAAAACTTCATCAAAATACATCTTTATACTTAAATTATCCATAGGAAAATTAAATTATCTCTTACCCTTTAAATTCAAGGATAAAATTTTAAAAAAACTTCGTTAAAAACCAAAAAATGCCCGAAAATCATACTTAGAGGCTGAATTTGGCCACGAAAAGGTGGTGCTCACTACCAAAGGTAATAAGTCTTTCTTAAAACGTTGTTTCCACATGGAAAACACTACTTTTTTTGTCAAAATCGGATGAGTTTAGAACTTGGTCGGGAATAAAACGGGATTAATATTAACGAACGGGAATCTTAAAATAAAAACACGAATTTATGTGTTCAAAATAATCTGGAATAATTAAGTTAAACTAATTAGTAGTTATAATCACCAAAATTTCCAAAATATCATTACTTTAAAAGCCCTAAATCAATTGTTCATAAAAATCCTTAAAATCAAGTCTTTAATAATTTTAAAACCCTAACTTATTTTATGAAATCTGAAAATAAAACACTTTATTATTTAAAATTTACAATCTTTAATCATCAAAACATAATTATGATACTAATCAAACATGCTTTGAATAATTGAAACCAAAACCCATAAATAAAATCATCAAAATAGCTAGAATGAAAAGAGGAGAGAAAAGGGAAGAAAATAAGACTAACCTTTTTGTGTGGAAAATTTTCGGGGATAAATGGAGTATTTATAGTGTAGAGTAGGTTAGGGTAGGTTTGGGCTTCATAAAATAATGGACTTTAAATGATGAAATAGGTGGCCCAAAAGTAAAAATAAGATGATTGAGTTCATAAGAAAGATGGTCTACATTTGGATTAAATACTTGTTGACCCTAATATAATTTTATGATTGCTACACACCTTTGGTAGGTGTGCGACCCAAATATAAATACTTGCTTTATCTATAATCCAATAATTAAAATGGTTTGTCCCAAAATATATTTTATAATTAAATAAATAATTCATAAAATACATTAAAAATATGGGGTATTACAATACCCCTATCATAACATGAACAAATTAATTCTCTCTCAATTCCTAATGTTTTCCCTTATTTTCACAACACGTTATCAGCACCATAACTTTATATTTATTATTATATTATTTAAGAATCGTGAGTAGTATGTGCGAAGCAACAATTAAATTGACTTAAACTAATTAATTAACTCGATATTTACATCAAGAATTTGTGAGGCAGTCGTTTGTTTGATCGAAGTTGAAAAAGTATTCGAAATCATAATCATCTTGACCATTAATAGTTCGTTAATTCAAGGAGATCCACTATACATTATGCCTCGTCATAGTCTTATCGTACAAATGACAAAAGGGCGATCGGACTTGTGATCGATGTTAGGGAAGTTCCTTCTCAATTATTTTGTGATTCATAAATATTTTTCGTAATATGTTGCGTGTGTATATCCCCTTTAATTTTATGCATAAATTTATTATTATGTTGTTTTTGTCTTGCAATTTGTGGGTTAAATTCCAGATTAAAGTTGTTTAATTTATATGTGGTTAATTGCTAGATGACTTGTCATGATGCAGTTTCAATACTTTTGCTAATTTTTGTTTGTTTTGTCCATTAATAAATTGTGTTTAATTATGGACTTTACCACTTTTCTTGATTGTGATTCAGATTTTATGTTATATCTGTTAATCTATTTCCTAAACTTGGCTCAATGAATAAATTTGTGTAATTTGCTCAATGGTTTGCGCACTACCTGGCCTTACACTTTCTTGTTTGACTTGTATAATAATTGTTGTAATCTTCAGGATCCTCCATTAGTAGCATGTACAATATATATGCTAGTAGGTAATTATGTAAGAGAATTGGATCATGTGGTGTTAAGCTAGGCCCGTATATATGTTGTATTTAGTTGGGCTATGTTAAGGCCCTTGCCCTTACTTTAGGTTGTATAAATACCGAGCTTACACATAATGCAAATTAAGGATTCACATTCTTGAGATGGTATCAGAGCCAGGTAAACCCTAAAAACTGAAATTTATAGTAAATAGTATATGATTGACATTCTTGACATGTGGCTTCATATTACTCAGAATTTTGTATAGCTTCCACGAGGAATAATCTACTAAATAGTATATATCCTTTTTAATTGTAATTGTATAATTGGTATAAGCCTCTGGAGTCTTGACGAGTTGACGGCAAATCGACTATATATCCTTTGTTTGGGCTCTTCACATCTTCACACTAACAAGCACTTACTATCTAATTTAATAAATCTACATACTGTTGTTTGAAATTAAACTAGAATTGGAACATCTTATCTGGGATATACAAGCCGTTATTTATTCTTTCTTTATTTTCTGATTTTAATAAGGGAATAGAGAACTGTTGTGTCTAATAACTAGGGGTGAGCAAAAATTCCGGGTACCCGGAATTGGAATTGGAACCGGTTAGGAACTGGCGGGTCCGGAACTAAAATTAGACCCGGTGGTTCCAATTCCGGGTAGTAAATTAAGGACCCGGTTATAACCAATTCCAATTCCAATTCCAATTCTCAACTTTTTGGAACCGGAACCGGTTGGGTACCCGGTTACCCAATATATTATAAACTAAATAAATTTTAAATAATTAAAATATGTTGAATGCATATAATTTGTAAAATAACAAAGTATTGTTAATACCTAACATAAATACAAATAGCTTAATGCATACATAAATATAAATATTAAACGCTAAAAATGAACCTAATTAAAATAAGAATTGTAATTTGTATTTTATTTTAACAATTACATACATAAGTGGGTACCCGGAACCGGTATCCGGTGGTTCCAATTCCAATTCCTAAACTTTAGGACCCGGTTAAACCAATTCCAATTTCGGTTCCGAATTTTAGGACCCGGTTCCAACCAATTCCAAGTCCGGGTCCTAAAATTTTGACCGGATACCCGGTTTGCTCACTCCTACTAATAACCATTCTCTAAGTTGAGTATATAGATCGCCTACATGAACCGTTCTATATATTTTACACATCGCTTAGCAGAAAAACGCGCCTAAGGCGTTCTATAAAGCCTATTTTAACGGTTCTATAAACCTTTTTTTGTAGTAGTGGTTGGAGCAATCAACTCCAACAACTGTATCAATTTTTTATTACTAACTCTTACTAGTTCGACATTGATTAATTTTGATTTCTTGTTTAGTCAAGCTATATTCTATAGCTTGTTAATATCTCCTAGTTCTATATAAAGCTTCTATAACTTAGCTAGTATAAGCCTTTTTATTGTTTTTTAATAATATAGTTGAAACTGTCATGATCATATTTTGTTTTTATGCACAAAACTATAAATTATCTAGCTAATTGAATTATAATATTTGATCACTATATATACTTATGCGAGTGTATCTTGTCGCATAGTCCTTATATACATTTGTTGCATATAGGAGGGCAAAAGTGGAAAAACGCATTCAGAATGGTACTTTTTAGGACTTTTTATGATTTCAGTGGTACATTTTTTGTACTATTATACATGTATATTGTACCATTATATCTTAGTAGTACTATTAAATCTCACAGTAGTATAATATTATGATGTACCATTTACATACTTCTTTGTACTATCAACATAATATTTATACTACTACATACAACATTCAATGGTACTATTTACCTATTAAATGGTACTTTATACTCCCACTATAGCTATATCTTTATTACTACATTGCCACCCTATATGCAAACATTGCATATCGGAGCTATGCGCCAGACCTTAACCATACTTATGCTTGATATAGATTGATATTTGTAGTTTTGTAGAGCTTTATACAATAATTCATCTTTCATATGATACTGTAGATAATATTGCGATTTATGTGATCGATATATGAATAAATGTTTATGGTGGAATATATTCAGATTTAAGTATAATGATTATAACTATGATAACTAAGATAATGAGACCAAATGCTATTGAAATGTTTATGGTAATACTAATCTGTAGTAGTATTGTAACTGCTATGCATGAAGTGTTCATGACACGTAATTTAATGACTACATGAATATTTATTGTTGACAATAAATCATGCCAATATTTATTTGACAGTGAATTTAAATTGTAGTTTGCATTGTGATGAGCTAATGATAATGCCTATTAAAACTGGTAAATAATAGTGTGTACTACTATTAATTTACATGTTTATGCTCTATAATGACACGCATAATATAATTATTATGTTGATTGATGTGTGCTTAAATTCAATTATAGTATTATGTACCAACTTGAAATTGGATTATTGGAATGAAAGTAAATTGAACATGATGTATGACCTTGAAGTCCTTTAAATTTATATGGGTTAGATTCCTTCAAGAACAATCTAAAAATGTCTAATAGTTTTGAAAGTATGTTGACTGGATTATTCTCCGTTCACAAAACTAATGTGTTCCTATATATGTCATTCAAAATTTGTTACCTCATCATTTTGGAAATGAATGAGAAATCTCATGATTATTGAATAATTAACACGTATATTTGCATGTTGTTTTCTTGATCATCCATAACTTATGAAAATGTTCACAAGTATTTGAGCAAAGAATAGTGTTATGAGTTCAAGAAATTAATTAAAAGTGCTATTTTGAGCAAATTATTTGAAAAACGTATTATGCCTATAGTTTACATAATTTTCAATATAAAGATTAATATAATTAAGCAAGAGGAATAAGTAAGAGTTTTATAATAAGAATATTTTTCTATGCTTAATACATGACATTACCAAAAGAATTTATGGTTTAAGTACAGCGGGATTTCAAGGTTGTTGGATAACTTAGATTTATTTCATATCCCCATATGCAAGGATTAGGGGGAGATATTATTCATTTCGTTATTTTATGTAATCCTTACACATGAATTGTATGATATATTGATGGTCAGCAGTGCATACATTAGCTTTAATATCAATGTCAATGAATGAATGTCATTGACCATTACTAGTTGTAAATGCTCCAATTAAAATTATTGTCCCAGAAGGACAACATCGGTTACTAATGATCCTAAAACACATTTGAAGCGTTGTAGTCAAAATAGAAGAACCTTCAAAAAGGAATGGAGCAACTATTAACAATGACAAATTTGAGGAAATGATCAATCCCATTACATTTCTAGAATAAAATCATTTTTAGTAAAATCAATATGTCTCATGATTATATAAAAGCCTCCAAAAGAGTATGAAATATCCAACAAGATTAACATGTATCAAGATTATAGTTAAAAGTCCAGCAGAGTATATACAAGTAATTATTGGATAAATATTAGTTGATTGTCTTTCCAATAGTATAAAGACACACATGTTGGTGTTCTAATCTTACATCACATTCATGGCCATGCATGAAGTTTAATAAAGTTATCATTATTGTGTGGATATCCATTATCCTCTTTGTATGTTTCCTGAATATTCTAGATTTAGGGTTTATTGTTATCTAAGAAAACCCTACTTATAATATTTTATGTATATATACCCTTCATATGGAATAACATGAACAGATTAATTCTCTCTCAATTTCTGATATTTTCCCTTATTTTCACAACAAAAGGTGATTATTTGGGACCTTAAAGTACCTAATTTTTTGCTCATCAGGACTGTTTCTTGGATTTCAACCATTAACTACCACTTTGACTATCATGTGCATAAAATCAATGGCAAGCCCTAAATTCTTTTTCAATTTAATGTCTTTAGCTAATAAAGATCAACAGTATGGTGAATTGGTGATTATAGTCAGTTCCTCTATATATGGTTTAGTCAGTTATTCCCTATTGGTGGGATTTTTAGTATTATTTGTTCGTTTGTTTTTCGTGTGTGCAGAGATACAAATTTGATATAATGTTTTCAGTTAGGCATAGCTAGTATAGGGAATGAACAATTTTAATCTAGAACAACTTAAAGCATCAATTTTTTGTCTGAAATAATGTGCATATGGCTGAAAAATTCTTAATCTCTACTGGCTTAATTCGAATTGTTAAAATTGTTTATGAAAGGGTATCATGGTGATGTTTTTGTTAAGCTAGTACACACTGTCAGTACTTTGTTATTGGTATTGCATTAGGTGACACCATTGATTCATGGCTTATGAATGTCAACTTTATATCTACATAACTACATTGTATAATTTGGAAAATTTGCCAATTACTACCACGTATTAATACCATTTTGAAAATTATTACCACGTATTAAAAAAATTGTGACTTACTACTGCATAAACTTTTAACAATTTTATTTTACTACCAATTTCCACTTTAAGGCAATTATGATGTCATTTATTGTAACACCCCCAAATCTCCCTCTACGGAAATACTAGTATAATACGTATAATTATACCGTAGAGATAGACTTGGGCGTGTTACCGCCGCGTGATTACGCAAGGCTACTCAAACTTACTAAAATAAACCAATACTTTGCAGCGGAAACTCAACTTTCTTTTATTAATACTTATAAAAATAGTAACATTGTTATGAGTACTCTAAATAAACACAAGACCAACATTCCTAAACTAGGTGAAGCAAATCCCGGGACTCCCATATGCTCATTCATGACTCCACCTGAAAATAGTCAACACTGCTTACCATTACGGTAAACAGGGCGAACCAAAACAAATAGGAAATACGGATTAGCAAAATATGCTATGTACGATAAGTGCAAGATAATGTAAACTCAATTTATTCGCAAACATGCTTTAAAACCAATTTCCAATAAATAATCCAATAATTCCAAAACTCAAGATTCAAAACCAATTCCAATGATTCAACATTCAAAATAATTGATAAACAAATTCCTTTTTGAACCAATTTCTTTAAATTCAATTCCTCACCCAAGTGTGCACACCCCCCAAGCTAGTCTCCTTATATTACAAGGCTATTCTTGAGGAAAGACTAGGTCATACAAAGTCCATAGTCTTATCAATAAACCAAATCCGCATAGTGGGATTACCAACATGCTTATAAAGCATTAATAATAATATTTCAATGGTTCAATAAATCCAATATAATTCAAACTCTTTTTTAATAATCCCACATACTTTCAAAATCAAAACCTCTTAAATAAATACTTGAGAATAAAATCTCATATTAATAAATTTCAAGATCAATAACTCTTCCTTGAGAAACCTTTTGTTTAATTAAATAAACTTTTCAAATCAATTCTTTTAAACATGATAAGTAATTCGATCAAACCATTCAAAACATGATTTAAAAAATAATCAATCATTCAAAATACTTTTATCAATACCTCCAAACATAATTTATTTCAAAATCACAATTCAAATCAATTTAATTCAATCACCAATCAAATCATATAAAACATGTTATTCAATCCAATCACTTTCAAATTAGGTATCTAGCCACCTAACGTACCTTGATCCTTGCTTAGCAAACACACCAAAAGAACCTCAAGAATCTTGATAGAACACACCCTACAAATAAATATATAACCTTAATCAATATAAGGTTAACAAATAATTAAAAACCCCCAACTATATGTACATGAACCTATTAATTAATTTCTCATAAACATCATTAAAATATGATTTTATATAATTAAAAATACTCATAATAATTTTATATTAATCTCCCATAATAATAATAACAATAATTGAATAAAAGAAGAGAAGAAGAAAAGATGAGAAATCAAGGAAAAGAGAAGAATTGGAATTTCGTAGGAAATAATAAGCAGAACTTGCAGAGGCTATAACTCCTTCGATATAACTCCAAATTGGGTGATTCTTGAGCCTAACCTTAAGGATTTTTCGAGAGGAACAATCTTCTGTGAAACGTCAATACCCCAAAAACTGACCAGAAGTGCCCGAAAATTGGCTTCAAAGATAAACGGGATGATTTGTGTAAAATTGAGAAGAAGAAAAGAAGAGAATTGGTGTGAAGAATGTGAGAGGTATGAAGGGGTATTTATAGGCTAGTATGAGCATAAATTATGGTAGGAAAATATAGGAAGAATTATGGTAATTAGGGTTTAAGAGATAACTTGGAGAAGTGAATAAAAAATTAAGGAAAGTTTGGATATTAAGGTGATTGTGTATACTTGAATATGGAAGATATGTATGTCATGAAAAATAATAAGGAAATTAGAATTACTTGGGGAATAATCAAGAGGAACAAAAGGCAAGAGAATATGATGATTGGATA
This sequence comes from Chenopodium album, assembly GCF_948465745.1. Taxonomy (NCBI): domain Eukaryota; kingdom Viridiplantae; phylum Streptophyta; class Magnoliopsida; order Caryophyllales; family Amaranthaceae; genus Chenopodium; species Chenopodium album. The sequence continues at coordinate 8,384,533 of NC_137856.1, forward strand.
CTAAAAAGATGGAGAATTAGAATTAAGGAAAATAGGAGATTCCCTTACTAGTATTTAGGAATATTTTGCTCGGTTTAAGAAATAAAAATAATTGTGTAAATAATATAGAATAATTAAATAAATAAATAATTAATTAAAATACCAATTATTCACCAATAATTAACTAAGAAAGTCATATTTTCTATACATAGAAAATCCAAATTTCCTAGCTAAATAAATGGGAATTTTCGGCCATAATAATTAATTTATAAAATATTATTTTTCTTAAATTAAAATATCCGAAATATGTAAATAATCCGGTTTTTAAAATAAGATAAATGGATAATAAATCTTATCCAAAATAATGATTAGTTTTCAAAATTCTTTTGACGCCAAAATTCAAATATTATTTTGGCTCCAAATAATAAATTTACTAAAATACCCTTTTATAAAATAATCCTTAATTAATTAGGAAAATACGTATGAAAATACGGGGTATTACATTTATAACCTTAACTCACGTTCAAACCCATGGTTAAGAATTTAAACGTCTTTAAAAAAAAATCAAAGTCCCTCTAACCCATGGATACCCCCAACCTATTTTCTCTCTCTCCCTCTCTCTCTGTGAAGAAGACTCTACAAAGTTGCGATTGTTCTGCAACAAATTATTTTCTTTGCTAAATTGACCACACAGAGCTTCGAGCAATGAACCTTCTTTCTAGATTCTCTTTGGTCCAAGACGTCATAATTAAAACCTTCAACCCACACTCCCCCCTAAACATCTTTTTGTCGCATCTATAATATATTAGTGTGTGTGTGTGTGTGTGTGTATTAAATCACATATTATGCGTATTTGATAGATTAATTCAAAGAAATACTAATACCCTATATTAATTGTATGGAATATTTCAAGCATTATGATAACCCGGCCCCAAACTTGAAACCCACTGTGATCATACACTAACGTACGGTGGCGTTCCAAAGGGAAAGACAAAGAGCAAAAAGAGTCGCCAACAAGTTTTAGGAACTTGTAAACCCAAAAGACAATCCAAAAGGACCATCAACTACTCCATAAGGTCTTGAACCAAATAGGGTCCGGGGATGAGGGTACGAATCCAATCTACAAAAGAAAGGACCCGCCCTATAAAATAGGCCTCTACTTTGTTCTGCTCGTATTCATGTGCGCTTTTCGAATAACATACAAACATTATATTAATCCTACCCTGTTTATCTATGTTGGTTGAAATATTAATGCACAAATAAGACTATTATTGGCGATCACTTGAGTTAAAATCACATTAGCCTAAACCAAATTATTAATTATCTTATTAAGCGTGATTTCAAGTACAAATTTCCTTTAACCCTGCATAAAAGGCGTGATCAAGCAATAACAAAATATAAATCAAGCAACATAAATAATAATCAATATTGTAATCATAATAATAATAAAGCTTAAATATAACAGCAAGATCCTAGGCATGATACTAACAAGATTAATAACAAATCCTAGCATGTCACTAAGCAATAAAGATCAAAGCTTTAAACCTAACATGGTACTAACATGATATTAGAAAGGATAAAGGCACCCTAAACATGATTCTAGAAAGCATAAAATAACATCCTAACATGATACTAGAAAGCATTAAAAGTATCTTTACATGATACTAGGAATCATAAACAATAATAAGCATGCAATCTACAATGTGAAAGAAATAGGGAGTTCTACTTACTTTGAAGCCTCGTACCTCTTTCTAATAACAAAATACACAAGTTAGTAAACTTCAATGAAAATAATAAAGAATAATTAAAGAATCAAATTGAAATCAAATTAAATAAAGTTTTGACTAGATTTGGACCAAACCCTCAGAAAATATTAAACCTTGCACGTCTAGGGCGAAGGCAACTTCGAACTTGGCTAAGAGATTCTAAGTCTTGCGAATGCGGAATATTGTATGTGAAAAAGCTTGTTTAGAAAGAGAGGGAAAAAGAAAGCATATATTGCTCAAGAGAGAAAAGAGAGAATTAAGGAAGAGTTAATGAGAATTGATGATTCTGAAAACAAGGATTCGGACCCTATTTATAATGAAAATAGTCCGAAAAAACATAGAATTTGATAAGGAATAAAACTACACGCTGTCGCCAGGAATCGACTCTGTCGCGATGCGACAATGTCTGTCGCTAGGCGATAGGGTCTGTCGCGCGGCGACAGGGTCTGTCGCGCGGCGACAGGGTCTGTCGCGAGGGTCTGTCGCGCGGCGACAGACTTGTCGTTTGGCGACAACCTATATTAGCGCGTTTTCTTCAAGCGGAATCCGATCTTTAATCAACTTGATCTACGGAATCCGTACAGAAGATAAAATATGTATTTTTAAGGTAATAAAACGATATTTTACTCCAAATAAAAGTCTATTTTAAAATAATTAATTATTAAATCTAATAATATTATAATTAAAAAGAACCTTCTAGAAACTTCTAGGAAATTATAATTAATCCTAATAATTTTAGGAATAATAATTAACATTGGGCCCTCCTCTAGATCATTGGGCCGTATTTAAATAATTATTCGGGCCCAGTTTAGTATTTTGGCCATAACTTCCTCAATATTCATCGGAATTGGGTTTATAATATATCGTTGGAAAGGTCTTTTCGAGCCCCATCCAACTACACTATTATTGGACCTTAATTATGGACCAAACTAAACTGGTTTGGCTATTTTTCAAATAAATAGAGTTATTTTCAAAAACAGAAAGAGAAGAATTTTAATTAAAACTAAACCGCAACACTTAACTTCCAACCACTTCACCTAATTTGATTATGGTTCGACGCAAAGGGTATTCATCACTGGGTTTGGTTTTGGGGAGACACAAATGGGTGTCTACATTAATCAATCAAAACCACAATCCAAAAACCCTAATTTGCAAAACCGCTAAAATTGATAAACCCTAGAAGGCTAGAATAGAAAACAGTAAAAGATTAATTTTTGAAAAGGAAATTGAACAATTGAAATGTTTACCTGGATCAATTAGAAGATAGTGATAGGTTAATTAAAGTCGTATCACCTAATCAAAAGTAATTCCTAAAGCCACTAACTAAAGTAGATAGGGAAGTAGGGTCGAATCCACAAGGAAACAGCGTTCTTCTATTCCTAATTAATTAATATAGTCTATATTATCAAGAAACGAATAAGGGTTTATGTGAATTATTCTAAGGGAATTAATTAAATTAAGCAAATAAGACTAAAAGAATATCAATAAAATAAAAGCCTGAGGCATAGGTTCACCATTAAATAATATTCCGGGATGAAAGACAACAGTCAGTTATCAATACATAAATTAATTAGATTATAAAGGGTTTTCGCTACGTATTTAAATCACAAAATTAGGGCATGTTCTGATTACTGAACTGAGCTGAACCGAATTGAACTGAACTGATTGGAGCTGAACTGAACTGAATATAGGTAAAATGAATTGTTTATGAGAGAAGGAAATTAAAAGCTGAATTGAACTGAACTGATTGGAGCTAACATGCCCTTAATCTATCGATATTAAATCGCATCTCTCGAATCTTGACTTAACCATTTATAAATTAACATGTCTATTGAAACTAAGTCTTAACAGCAATTCTCATCTCGAATCAATATTTCATAGCTCATACAAATTCAACCAGCGCTACTCTAATTGCATAGCAGTAAATCAATCAATAGGAAATTAATTTAAAACATTAACAATCAACAATAATAAATCATCCCTTTATATTAATTATGGACTCCCAAGAACCCTAGAAATAAACTTTTCACACATTATTAAAACTAAAGTAAACAAAGCAATTAAATCAAACAATAATAATAAAGTTGATATAAAAACAATAAATAAATAAAAATAAACTAAATAAAAACAAAGAAATAAGAGTGAAACTAAAACTGGAGAAACTATGAAGTGATGAAGTTGAACGAAAACAATAAGGGTCTGTTCTTATTGACTGAATTCAGCTGAACTGAACTGAACTCAGCTGAACTGAACTGAACTGAACTGAACTGAACTGAACTGGATTGAACTCAGCTGAACTAAAATGAATATTTAATAAGAGAAGGAAACTAGGGGCTGAACTGAACTGAACTGAACTGAATTTCAACGTAAGAGAACAGGCCCTAATTCTAAAGCTTATTCCTAACTGATGAAATCTGGCTATTGCTGCTCCTCGTCGTGACTTAATTTATTTTCTGTTTTAGTTTGTTTTTTTTTTGGAAGTTTCCTTTGTCAAAAAAAAAAAAAAAAAAAAAAAAAAAAAAAAAAAAAAAAAAAAACTGATGAAATCTAAAAGTAGCGTTATCAAGAACTAAAGGAATAAAAACTAAGCTAACTGCAAAATAATGAAAAGCTGCCGCTAAAAACAATTCCAAAAGAAAAACTCATAATGAAAATCAAGAACCCCCAAAAGCTGCGTGAATATTGGGTATTTATAATAAGAAAAATTGCCCGCAATAATCCCACCTTTTGGCCGTACGCCCAAATTAATCCCACCTTTGGATTATTTTTAAATAATCCGATCTTTATAGTCAATCCGCTTCTAATGGTCCTAACCGATCAACTAACCTGTTATAACAAGTCACTTGACACGCGTTGGCTTGCGGGTGGTCCAAAAAAAAAAAAATAAAGAAAAGTTTTTTTTCAGAAAAAAAAAATAGAAAAAATTAATTATTTATTTTGAAAAACCCCAAACGAGCCAGAACCACCCTCCCCGCAGCGCATTTCCACCGGCCAAGCTACCAAAGTCCTCTGTCCCGCTGCGTCGAGGCCCTCGACCGCCCAGAAACTCTCTCGGAGCGCCGACGATCGCCTTCCCCCTCCCCCTCCCCCGAACCACCAACCCCCCTCCTACCACCGCGAAAACCGTAAACTAAAAGTGGCCGGAAACACCTTGCAAACCCTCGATCCCAGCCCCTTACCCCTTCTCCGATCCCTTTTCCGTCTAACTCCCTTCCCCACGCCCCGATCTCATCCCTTATCTTCTTCCCACGCCATGATTTAGCCTCTTCTCCTCTTCGCATACCATGATGTCGATAATGGTTGTGGACTTGTGGTGAATTGGTGGCGACGGAAGGGTAGGAAGGGTCGGAGAACATTGTGCAGGGTCTGTGGTGTGGTCGCGGTGGGGCTGGCGTTCTGGGCCTGGTCTAGGCTGGTGGTAGGGGCAGCGAGATGGCTGGGGTGGCTATGGGGCGGTGTGGTGGTTGGTTTAAAATTTAGTTTTTTTTTAAAAAAAAAAAAGTTAATTAAAGTTAATTATTCATAATCAATTCTTAAAAACAAAGTTAAAATTAAAATTTATTTTTTGACCAATCACGTTGTGACACTTGTACATAAAACTTTAAAAAAAAAAAAAAAAAAAAAAATTACCCACTCAACCGGTTATAGGTCACTTGGGACCATTGAGAGCGGACTAGCTATAAAGGTCGGATTATTTAAAAATAATCCAAAGGTGGGATTATTTTAGGCGGACGGCCAAAAGGTGGGAATACTACCAGCAATTTTTCCTTTATTATATAGTGACCCACCGAAACCAACTTCAGCAATTCATGCCCAGCTGCATTCTTTGTGAAATTGGACCTATAACTGAAGTTGCATATTGATCCGTGGCCTAATTACTTGGTCCATAATTTCCTACTTCTTGATATCCAAATATAAAGACTTGTAATAAAATTAGTACTCCAAACGAACCCAACCCTTAATCAACGAACCAAATTTAATTAACTCAACTTCGGGCTTCAAATATACAGTCACAAAATATGATCCGACTTTGATATTTTCGTAGTGGTTCAATAAGCTCGGAAATTATTGTAAATCTGCAAATTTCTACAAAATAATACCAACTCTACGAAAATACTCGAAAAAGTATATTAGTAATAAAAATAGTTCTGCAGAGACAGAGAATTAAAAATATATATAAAATAAAACAATCAAATAGATGAGAAAAATTAGTGAGAATTAGTGGTAATTAGGGATTTAATTTTATAAATGGTGAACAGGGACAAAGAATAGAAAAGGGGGGTGTAGTTAAGTTAGTTAAAGGGGGTAAGTAGAGGGATTTTTATTTTCTTTATTTGTAGGACATTTAAATACCTAATCAGAAGTTAAATATGAATTAACAGTTTAAAGTGCCGTTATAATTGGCTTAAAGTGGAGCTTGGTAGTTAAAATAAAATTTTTAAAATCATAAGTTTTTTAATTCTCGGTAGTAATTTTCAAGATGACCTCAATACATTGTAGTAATTGGAAAATTTTCCATATAGGTTTAAGTATGATATTTGAACCTACAAAATAATTAGAGGGGTGTTAAATACCGCCAACAAAAATGATCAAAACCGCCAGCATTTATTGTGAATGGACAACCATTCCCTGACTACTCTAACACTATCTTCCCTCCTGTCACTAATCACTAATACCTTTACACCACTACCCTAATCGGCGACAACCACTACCACCACATTTACCGGCAACGACTACCACCACCACCCTGACCGGCGACGACCACCACCATCCCCTCAATGCATGATGACCAACGACCTTCCCTCATCGGCGGGAAGGTGGTGGTATTTTTTTATTACCGGCAACCGTACCACTAAACCGATTACCGGCCACAATAATCGGTTTAGGGTTACGGTTACCATGGAAACTGGTTACCAGCGTAACCGGTGTTTGGCTCTGGTTACCACGCACGGTACCCGGTTTTGGGTTTCGGAAACTGCGGTTGCTGGAAAAAAAAAATTTCCACCTTCCCGCCGACGAGGGAAAGTGGTGGGTCGTCATAGAGGGGATGTGGTGGGTCGTTACGGAGGGTGATGTTGTGGGTTGCCAGTCAGGGTGGTGGTGGTTGTCGCCGGTCGAAAGGGATGATGGGTTGCCAGGAAGGAAAAGGGGTGGGGAAGTAGTAAGGGGATGGTTGTCCATTTAGACCAAATAATGGCGGTGGTGTTTTTTTGGATGGCGGTGTTTAGCAATCCACAATTATAACCCTACCTATCTCTTTGAATTTATGATATTAAGGATTTTCATAGTTTTGCAAGATTCGGGTCAAAATAGGGTCAGCACTTCGGGTCTAGTTTGGGTCGGGTCAAGTTCGGGTCAGGTCAAGTTCGGGTCGGGTCTGTTCGGGTTAGGTTAATTTTAAAGATCAATTTCGGGTCAAATTCGGATGGAGTCAATTTAGGCCGGGTCTATTCAGGTCAAGTTTGTGTCGGGTCACCAAATAAATTCCCTTTAATAAAATAGTTGGAAAATTAAAGTTCAATCGTTAAAAAAAAATATCATGAGTACCTATTATGTAGGAAATAAAGAAGCCCTGAACTAAGTAAATCACTATTTCACCCTATTCACTTAGGATTCGGGTCAATCAATTAAAATTGGGTGGGGGCACTTCGGGTTTCGGGTCATTTCGGGGCGGGTCAAGTTCGAGTTTCGGGTCAATTTCGGGTCAGATCATTCGGGTCGGGTCACATCGGGTCATCGAATCATGTTCAGGTCAACTTAATATCGGGTCGGGTTCGCGTCGGGTCGAGTTAGTTCAGGATCGGGTTACGGGTCGGGTCATTCGGGTCGGTTCAATCAGGTCGGGTCAGGATTGCCAGGTCTATAAAGGAATTAATTGGTCATTGTTACAGGAGTTACTTTGTTAGTGTTGATGTATGGGTTACTTAGTTAGTGCAATAGGGGTAACTCGATCGGTATAACAGGGTTACTCGGCCTGTGTTATACATGTTATTTTATTTTGTTCTTGTAAAAGCGTTCATATGGTGTGACCAATCGCACATAAATCGCGTTGATAATGATTAATAAAATATGAAAAATAATTAGAATAATATTAAAATAAAATAAAAAATGTGTTTGAGATAATATAATTTTTATAAAAGTAAAACATTAACAAAATTTGAAAAGATAAACCAAAAAATTTTGAATAAGAAAGACATGTATTAATATAATAATTGCTAGATTAGATCCCCTACGATGCACGGGCATAATAAAAAAGAGAGACTTAGGGCCTGTTCACTTCAGCTTAATTTCAGTTCAGTTTTGTTCAGTTCAGTTCAGTTCAACTCCAATCAGTTCAATTCAGTTTAGTTTAGCTCCAATAAGTTCAATTTAGTTCAGCTCTTAATTTCATTCGCTCATAAAATATTCATTCAGCTCTATTCAGTTCAGTTCAGTTCAGTTTAGTTCAGTTCAGCTCAGTTTAGTAAATGTGAATAGGCCCTTATACTAATATAAAACAATACTCAATTTTTTTAAATAATAAAAAAAAGGCATAAATAAATGTTTCATTGGATAAAGGGTTGTCAAATGGTTTATTAAACAAAATTGTGAAGAGTTTAATGTACAATATCTATACGTATATACTAAAGTAATCCCCGTAGTTATCTCCTATACACACATGTCATCACCTCATAAAATATTTCCCGCCAAAAAATTTTATTATTATTATTTTTTTTTGTTAAAAGAAGTTAGTTACTATATCTTAGAGAGAAGATTTGGCCTTATATTTTGGGAATCATGCCCATCAATAATTATTTAAAATACAATTAAAAAAAAGGAAAATTCTCAATGGTAGCTATATATAGTTGCAGATTCTTAATGGTAGCCAAAAATTTTCAATAATCTCAAAAATAGCAGTAGTATTCTAATTAGTCTCTAATATAGCTATACTAGATGAAGCCCGTGCGAATGCACGGTTTGTTTGATTATTTTTTAATTTTTTTTTTGGTATTTATTAGCTAAAATCTAATATATATATATATATATATATACATATATATATATATATATATATATATATATATATAAAGGGGAGTTTTTTCCCGAGTTTTTAGAAAGCCACGTAGGATTTATTTTTTTTAGCGCGCCATATAGGATAATAAATTTTAGTGGTAGCCAATTAAATACGAGATTATTAATTTCTTTTAGAATTAAATAATTTAAATGACACGTAAGAAAAATTGACAAATGAGATTTCCCACTTTAAATTAATTAAATATAAAATATTATCTTTTGATATCAGTAATTTTATCTAAATGTATGGGGAGTTTTTTCCCGAGTTTTTAGAGAGCCACGTAGGATTTAATTTTTTCAGCGTGCCATGTAGGATAATAAATTTTAGTGGTAACCAATTAAATACGAGATTATTAATTTTTTTAGAATTAAATAATTAAAATGACACGTGAGCAAAATTGGCGAATGAGATTTTCCAGTTTAAATTAATTAAATATAAAATATCATCTTTTGATATCAGTAATTTATCTAAATGTATAGGGAGTTTTTTCCCGAGTTTTTCGAGAGCCATGTAGGATTTAATTTTTTAGCGCGCCATGTAGGACAATAAATTTTAGTGGTAACCAATTAAATATGAGATTATTAATATTTTTAGAATTAAATAATTTAAATGACACGTAAGCAAAATTGGTGAATGAGATTTTCCAGTTTAAATTAATTAAATATAAAATATTATCTTTTGATATATGTAATTTTATCTAAATGTATAGGGAATTTTATCTAAATACACATATATATATATATATATATTTATATACACATATATATATATATATACACATATATATATATATGTGTATATATATATATATATGTGTATATATATGTATATATATATATATGTATATGTATATATATATGTATATGTATATATATATGTATATATATATATCTATATATATGTATATCTATATATATGTATATCTATATATATATATGTATATATATATATATATGTATATATATATATATATGTATATATATATGTATGTATATATATATATATATATATACATATATATATATATATGTATGTATATATATATATATATATGTATATATATATATATATGTATATATATATGTATGTATATATATATATATATACATATATATATATAAAAAGGAAACATTCATTCATGATTTATGCTATGATCAAAATGGAATTTCCGTGAATATCGATATTGGAAAAAGATCTTTTTTTGGATTCTATTACTATATAATATCCCCTTTTTTTCGTCCCTCTTATTTCTTTTATTCAGTGGGAAAAGTAAAAGTAAAAGATTACTTCGTTCCTGATAGTCATTCATTTAATCGGTGGATAGGAGCATACTCTGGATCGAAATTTGTGGGAGTACTGCTTGATCATTTCTACAAATTTAAAGCCTCAATTAGTATTTCTTTTATGTAAAAATCTTTCTTCAGATAACTTACATAATCTCTATTACAAATCCTTTGTGTACTTTGGTGTTCCTAATCATCCACTTTTTTGGGCAATTTCTATGGTAAGTCATGTATGGTAATACATAAAAAAAAAGATAGCAAAAACTTCCTAGAATTGTTCTTTTCAACCCGCTTCAAGTAATGATGACTAATTAACCAATATTGGGGGAAATAACCTTGACTGTTTATGTTTTTAACCCTTGTACATAGGCAATGAGATTCGATTTTTTACTGCAAATTTCGAAGCTGTTTTCTTTCACTCATCTAACTATCTGATTTACTTTAATCAACCCGCCCCGTGAATAAAAAAAAGATCCTATTCAATACATTTTTCTTCTTAGAAACCTAAAAATAAACGGGAAGGGTGAAGACCTATGTTTTAACGAATCACACGTAGCGATATTGATAATACAGATAGAGTTAATGGTATTTCATAACTAATTGATTGGGCAACAGCCCGTAAACCACCTAAAAAGGAATACTTATTATTTGATCCATATCCTGACATAAGAAGTCCAATGGGAGCAATGCTTGAAATAGCGATCCATAAAAAAACACCAATATTGAGATCGGCTAGAACAAGGCGAGAACCAAAAGGAATTACTGAATAACTTAGTAGAATTGATATGACTGCTATAGAAGGTCCGATACTAAATAAAAGTGCATCCCCTCTAGATGGAAGAAGGTTTTCTTTAAATAGTAGTTTTATTCCGTCCGCTAGAGCTTGAAGAATTCCCAAAGGACCAGCATATTCAGGTCCAATACGTTGTTGTATCCCTGCAGATATTTCTCTTTCTAACCACACAATTACTAGTACACCTATGGTAATTCCCAATACAAGAATCAAAATAGGGAAAAGCATCCATGTAGTCTCATAAACCGCTTTTAAGGATTCCAATCTGGAAAAAGAATTGATAGCTTGTACTTTTGTTGTTGTATCAATTATCATTTCAACGATCAACCTCTCCCATAATGATATCTATGCTACCTAATATCGTCATAATATCAGCCAATTTCATTTTTTTAACTAACTGAGGAAGAATTTGCAAATTGATAAAACCCGGAGGGCGAATTTTCCATCTCCAAGGAAAAATACTCTGATCTCCTATCAAAAATATCCCTAATTCACCTTTTGGTGCTTCGACTCTTACATAAAGTTCTTGTTTCGACAATTCAAAAGCAGGAGATGGCTTTTTACTAATGAATCGATATTCAAAATCATTCCATTCAGGATATTTTATTCTATTAAAGCGTCGGATTTCTAAATTCTCATAGGGACCTCCTGGAATTGCTTCTAGAGCTTGTTGAATAATTTTTACAGATTCGGCCATTTCACCGATTCGTATTAAATAACGAGCTAATGAATCTCCTTCTTTTTGCCATTGAACTTCCCAATCAAATTCGTCATAACATTCATAATGATCAACTTTACGAAGGTCCCATTGTATTCCGGAAGCTCGTAGCATAGGGCCCGATAAACCCCAATTTTTTGCTTCTTCGCCACCAATAATGCCCACATTCTCAACTCGTTCTAAAAAAATGGGATTTCGCGTAATAAGCTTTTGGTATTCAGCAAGTCCTATTAAAAAAATAATCACAAAAATCTAAACATTTCTCTATCCATCCATAAGGTAGATCGGCAGCTACCCCTCCAATACGAAAATAATTATGCATCATTCTCATACCGGTGGCAGCTTCGAATAAATCATATATTAATTCCCTTTCTCTGAAAATATAGAAGAAGGGGGTTTGCGCCCCGATATCCGCCATAAAGGGGCCGAGCCATAATAAATGAGAAGCTATTCGACTTAACTCCAACATAATCACTCGAATATAGCTAGCTCTTTTAGGTACTTGAATATTTCCCAATTGTTCTGGTCCATTTACAGTTATTGCTTCTGTAAACATAGTAGCTAAATAATCCCAACGTGTTACATAAGGCAGATATTGTATAATTGTTCGGTTTTCCGCAATTTTTTCCATACCTCTGTGTAAATAACCTACTATTGGTTCACAGTCAATAACATCTTCACCGTCTAAAGTAACGATGAGTCGGAGAACACCATTCATTAATGGATGGTGAGGGCCCATATTGACTATCATGAAGTCTTTTCTGGGAGTTGGTACAGTCATAGGTTTTTCTCCGATTCATTCTTTCACAAATTCATTTTTGCATGAATTGCTGAAAACACCAAGGTATTCATCAAAATTCAAGATCTAATAAATCAAATAATTATAATTCAAAACAACTCTTCACATTAACGTGTTTTTAGTTCTCGAATGTTCAATTGACTTATTAATTCTTTATAACGTATTTCATTTTTCTTTGACAAATAAGCCAGCAGTCGTTGACGTTTTCCCAGAATTTTTCGTAGCCCTCGCTGAGATGAATAGTCTTTTTTGTGCAATTGCAAATGGGAAGTAAGTCTTCGTATCTTATTGGTAAAACAGACTACTTGAAATTCAACAGACCCTCTGTTTTCTTCTTTTTTTTTCCTCCGAAATAACGGATATGAATGAATTTTTTTTCATAAATTCTTAACCTTCCTTACTTTTTTTTAGCAAATATTGAATTTTACCGATCAGTAATAATAATGCCAGCTATTTTAATCTGGTATATACAATACCTTACTTGATTTATTTTATCAAAGAAACTTTGAAACTTTATAAGGTTTATTATGTTGATTCATTTCGGATATAGTGAATACGTCATCGAATTAGTATCATGTATCGGAATTGAATGTACAACAGCGTGCCTATGTATCTATTTATCTACCAAATAATAGGAAATCAAATGTATCAGAAATCAATTTAAAATTGCGGATACATATGTATTCTTAACATACTAAAACGACTTCCGTTAGTAGTATCAAACCAATAACGATTCATACAAGCTAAATCCTCTAATCGGTAATTGGGCCAAAGAAAGAATTTTAATTTTTTAAGTCTATTTTTATCTCGATCAAGATCTTTGTTTTCATCAAAAAATTGACTACAGTTTTTTATTCGATTCCCTATTGGGTTTATATTCACACCATTATTGTTCCTTGAATTCAAACAAATTCGAATTCTTAACTCTCTACGACGCCTAGGCGATAAAAGATTTTCGGGAGGAAACAAATCAAAATTGTTTTTGTCTCTTTTACCTAAAAATTTTTTATCACCATTCTCACTGTATCGTTTTTGATTATTGTGGTGTTTACTCTTCTGAACTAACGAAATCCCTATGGTTTGATACAGAAGAAATTGCCCGTTGCCCTTTATAGCCAGACGAATCGGTTCAATAATCAATACCCCGTTTTTTAGCAAATTTGAACGAGTTAAATCTTTCCGATCCAGCATTATATCCATACTCAGTTCTTTTCTTTCTATCGAGGATAGAAGAATTTCTATTGGATTTATCAATCGAAGCACAAGACAATATACTTTGATATTATTGATCAGCTTTTGATTTAAAGAATCTGCCCATTTCAACTGAAAAAGCAAATATCTTTTCAGGAATAAATCAATTTCTACTTCTGTACCCCTCGTGGGTTGCTTTTTCTTTCTCGGCTTTTTCATATCTGATCCTATATAATCTTCTTCAATATCTGTTTGTGCATTTGAGAAAACAGATTCGGAGTTTTCGTGAACATCGGATCCAAGATTTTCTTGACTTATGAGTTCCTTTTCATCTTCATTCTGATTCTCTAATTCAAAATATATTTTTTTATTTGATGGTATAAAAGAATTGATTTTTTTATGTCTATTGATCCTTTTATCTTCACTAACCTTTTCCTTTTCACTTACACTATAATTTGAAAAAAGCAGGTTAATTGGTATAACCCACGGTTTCATTTTATATGCATTATAAAATAAGACAAATTCGGAGAAAAACCAAAATTCCAAATTTGATATGGGACAGCTCAGTATTTCTTCATTCATTCCCATCCAATCAAAAAAAATTTTTTTTTTATCAGGTTGGTTGATTTCTTGATAAATTGTGCGATAAAAAAGACTTTTCTTATCAATTTTATCAACAATTTGATAGTTCTTAGATTCAGTTTTCGTTTTTTCATTCATGCTAGTACTGATATTGACCCAGGTCTCAACCTCGACTTTTGTTCTAAGACAAAAATGGAGAATTTTAAAATCCAAATATTTTCTATCTATAGTTTTTTCTCTATCCAAAATATTTTTTCTTCCTAAACAAAAATAATTAGTCATCGGGATATTCCACGCCATATCAATAAATTTGTCTTTAGTTTTGTTGTAATTAGAAGTATAAGAAAATTCTTGGTTTTTATTTCCTTGGAATGGTATTCCATAACTATACCTATATGAATCATTCTTATCTTCATAAAAAAAAAATTATATGATAAAACATCATATCTATAATTCTTTTTAAAATTAGATTTGTGATCTGGCAATAACAATAAACGGTTTTCAGAATTATTTGTGTAATTAATTAATTGTTCTTTTTGATATGAATTCGTTTTGCTTTTTTCGAAATTTTTCTTTTCAACCTCACAGTGTTCAGTTACTCTATCTCGCCATTTTTGTGGCACTAATTGCGACCATTTTATCTGAGATAAATCGTATTTATAATTATTTTTCAATTTTAGCCAGTTTTTCCATTGGTTCAGCCCAGAATTCGGAAGTTTTCTAGTCTTTAGCTCGGGATGAGCTATTCCTTGGGTTCCAAAAAGATCTTTTATTTCATTTTTAAGAAATAAAGATATTCCCCGATACTGAAGGACCGATTTTAATCCATATAACTTCAAAATTTTGGCTTGGGATAATTTGTAAAATACATAAGCTTGTGACAACAAAGAAAAATCTGAAGGAATCTTCGAATTCTTATTACTAATATTATTATTAGTACTAACAAAATCGAAAAATCCTTTGTTTATAGTCCAAATAAACTGAATTTTTTTTTTATTATTAATCTTTTCAGGATTTTTCGCATTATTGGAAATGAATTTTTCAATTACATTTTTTGTTGATTCAAGAAAAAGTTGTGTATTAATTCTGGAAATATTAATGATATATAAAAATATATCTATGTATATCTTTTCCCTAAAAAATTTCAAAATATAATTGAATTTACGAATTAATCGAGCATTTCTTTTTTTTAATATATGACCCGTATTTTTTGACGATTCCCATTTTTTCGTACCATATGGTGTTTTGGTAGGACTACCCTTTAGTTTTTTATTGTCTTTTGCTATTTTTTCTATTTGATTTTTTATTATTCTTGTTCTACTAGTCAGATCTTTCATTTATACGGCGAAATTTTTATTGATAATTGATATTAGTAAAATTAGTAAAAAGCGTTTTTTATTCAAGAATTAAGTTATTACTCAATAAAAAGGAAATTCTTCAAAATTTAAGTAAAGGATGAGATCAATTCCGAAGCAATTTTTTATAGTATAGCAGACAGAATTTTATTAGTCTAATTCAGGATTTTTCGATTTATTTTCACTTTCGTTATCCTACAAGCATATCAAGATTAAAGAATATCGAATTAGTCCTTAGATTTATTTATTGCTCTTGAGGAGCCGTATGAGGTGAAAATCTCATGTACGGTTCTGGAATAGCGATGACAAGGGTGATCTTATCTTCGACTATAATTATCTAACAGTTCAAGTACAGTTGATATAGTTGAGGCACAGTCAAAATATGGTTTTTGGGGATGGAATTTGTGGCGACAACCCATAGGGTTTATTGTTTTTATAATTTCTTCTCTAGCAGAATGCGAGAGATTGCCTTTTGATTTACCAGAAGCCGAAGAAGAATTAGTAGCGGGTTATCAAACCGAATATTCCGGTATTAAATTTGGTTTATTTTATGTTGCGTCTTATTTAAATCTACTAATCTCTTCATTATTTGTAACCGTTCTTTACTTGGGCGGCTGGAATCTCCCTATTCCATCCATATTCATCTCTGAGTTTTTTAAAATAGATGGAGTCTTTGGAACGACAATTTGTATTTTCATTACATTAGCTAAAACTTTTTTGTTCTTGTTCATTTCTATCGCAACAAGATGGACTTTACCTAGACTGAGAATGGACCAATTATTAAATCTTGGATGGAAATTTCTTTTACCTATTTCTTTAGGTAATCTATTATTAACAACTTCTTCCCAACTCTTTTCATTATAAATTCTAAAAACAAAGAATATTTACTATAATCGAATTTACAACTTGTCAGAAACAAGAGAAAGAAACAAAATCTTATTTTTTATTGATATTTACTCTATGTTCCCTATGGTAACTGGGTTCATCAATTATGGTCAACAAACAATACGGGCAGCAAGGTACATCGGTCAAAGTTTTATGATTACCCTATCCCACGCTAACCGTTTACCTGTAACTATTCAATATCCTTATGAGAAATTGATCACATCGGAGCGTTTTCGTGGTCGAATTCACTTTGAATTTGATAAATGCATTGCTTGTGAAGTGTGTGTTCGTGCATGTCCTATAGATTTGCCTGTTGTTGATTGGAAATTGCAAATGGATATTCGAAAGAAACAGTTGCTTAATTACAGCATTGATTTCGGAATTTGTATATTTTGTGGTAATTGTGTTGAGTATTGCCCAACAAATTGTTTATCAATGACTGAAGAATATGAGCTTTCTACTTATGATCGTCACGAATTAAATTATAATCAAATTGCTCTAGGTCGTTTACCAATATCAATAATCGACGATTACACAATTCGAACAATTTTGAATTCGCCAGAGCAAGCCCGTGATTGAAGAGCAATTTCCACCTATTAAATTAAAGCTATTTTTTATTCTTGTTCAATAACTAGAAATTCTGATTATTCTTATTTATTGGTGAAAATCGCAACTTTAGTAGTATTTAAAATTGATTTACTCCAATGATTTTAAAGAGTAACTACCCTTTCAGCTAGAAAAGAATGTGAAAGGCCCAACAACGTTACTTTATTCACATCAAGTCATACACATTAGGATTTCCCAATTAGGAGCGCATAAACTTCTTTTTCCTGTTCACATCAATAAGATCATGAAACATTCCGATTTTTTTATCTCTTATTTTATATATAATGGATTTACCTGGACCAATACATGATTTTCTTTTAATTTTTTTGGGGTTGGGTCTTATATTAGGGGGGCTAGGAGTGGTATTATTTACCAATCCCATTTTTTCGGCCTTTTCATTGGGATTGGTTCTTGTGTGTATATCTTTATTCTATATTCTAGCAAACTCCCATTTTGTAGCTTCTACACAACTCCTTATTTATGTGGGAGCTATAAATGTATTAATCATATTTTCTGTAATGTTCATGAATGGCCCAGAATATGACAAAAAGTTTCATCTGTGGACTGTTGGGGACGGGGTTACTTCATTGGTTTGTATAAGTCTTTTTGTTTCATTAATTATTACTATTATAAATACGTCCTGGTATGGTATTATTTGGACTACAAAATCAAACCAGATTTTAGAACAAGATTTGATAAATGCTAGTCAACAAATTGGAATTCATTTATCAACCGATTTTTTTCTTCCATTTGAACTCATTTCAATAATTCTTTTAGTTGCTTTAATAGGTGCAATTTCCGTGGCTCGTCAATAATATTTCTTTTTTAAAACGAGTAATCCAAATAAAAAGTCTATTTTTTGCATTTTATTTTCATTCATGAATTGCTTTCGAAACTTTTAGTTCAACAAATTTTTTATTAGCCTAGTTTTTGTTCTTAATTCTAACTTAAATTCTAACTTAACTTGTTATATTCTAGTCAATCAAAGTAGTTTAATTGTTGTTCATATTGAAATGAATCATGATTCATAAGGGGTTGGTCAATGATACTCGAGCATGTACTTGTTTTGAGTGCTTTTTTATTTTCTATTGGGATTTATGGATTAGTCACGAGCCGCAATTTGGTTCGAGCTCTTATGTGTCTTGAACTTATATTGAATGCAGTTAATCTAAATTTTGTAACATTTTCTGATTTTTTTGATAATCGCCAATTAAAAGGAAGCATTTTCTCAATTTTTGTTATAGCCATTGCAGCCGCTGAAGCAGCTATTGGACCGGCTATTGTTTCTTCAATTTATCGTAACAGAAAATCAACTCGTATCAATCAATCGAATTTATTAAATAAATAGTATTTCTTTTTTTAATTTTATTAGAATTTTTACAAATTCGATTTTAGAAATTAAAATTTGAATATTCAGCAATTCAAATTCGATTACTAGATCTTGCACCTTAAGATATACTTTCATAAAGTGTAATAAATCAAAGTATTTTGGATCTCTTTTCCATTTCCTATCCAGAAATAGGTTGATTCCAAAAATTCTGGGAAATTATTGATTCGTCTAGTATTTGAATATGTATTTCATTTATTTTACTAGAACTAGATCGAAAATTAATCAAGTGAAAAAAAATTCTAGACCCAATGTCGCATTCAGTTAAAATTTATGATACATGTATAGGGTGTACTCAATGTGTCCGAGCTTGTCCCACGGATGTATTAGAAATGATACCTTGGGATGGATGTAAAGCGAAACAAATAGCTTCCGCTCCAAGAACAGAAGATTGTGTCGGTTGTAAGAGATGTGAATCCGCTTGTCCAACGGATTTTTTAAGCGTTCGAGTTTATCTATGGCATGAAACCACTCGCAGTATGGGTCTAGGTTATTGATATAGTTCAGAAAATTCCATTTGAATCCATTTATTCTATTTGGATTTTTTTTACCGACAAAAATCCGTACCAAAAACGAAATTTATTTCTTTTGGGGTACGGGTTTTTTGTCCAAGTATATCTTGTCTTTACCACGAATTATTTTCCCTGGTTAACAACAATTGTAATTTTGCCCATATTTGCAGGTTCTTTAATTTTCGTATTTCCTCAGAGAGGGAATAAGATTATAAGGTGGTATACTATATGCATTTCAGTTTTGGAGCTCCTTCTAATAACTTATGCATTTTGTTATCATTTCCAACCGGATGATCCATTAATCCAACTGGCCGAAGATTATAAATGGATCAACTTTTTTGATTTCCATTGGCGATTAGGAATCGATGGACTTTCGATAGGACCTGTTTTACTAACAGGATTCATTACGACTTTAGCTGCTCTAGCCGCTTGGCCAGTTACTCGAGATTCTCGATTATTCCATTTCTTGATGTTAGCAATGTACAGTGGTCAAATAGGATTATTTTCGTCCCGAGATCTTTTACTTTTTTTCATAATGTGGGAATTAGAATTAATTCCTGTTTATCTACTTTTATCCATGTGGGGGGGAAAGAAACGTCTCTACTCCGCTACGAAATTTATTTTGTATACTGCGGGGGGTTCTATTTTTCTATTAATGGGAGTTCTGGGTGTTGGTTTATATGGTTCCAATGAACCAACATTAAATTTAGAAACATTAGTTAATCAATCGTATCCTGTGTCATTAGAAATAATATTCTATATTGGGTTTTTTATTGCGTTTGCTGTCAAATTACCTATTATACCTTTACATACATGGTTACCCGATACCCACGGAGAAGCACATTATAGTACTTGTATGCTGCTAGCCGGAATCTTATTAAAAATGGGAGCGTATGGGTTGGTTCGGATCAATATGGAATTATTACCTCACGCTCATTCTATATTTTCTCCTTCGTTGATGATAATAGGCACAATACAAATAATCTATGCAGCTTCAACATCTCCTGGGCAACGTAATTTAAAAAAAAGAATAGCCTATTCTTCCGTATCTCACATGGGTTTTATAATTATAGGAATTAGTTCTATAACCGATACCGGCCTTAATGGGGCCATTTTACAAATAATTTCGCATGGATTTATTGGTGCTACGCTTTTTTTCTTAGCAGGAACTAGTTACGATAGAATACGCCTTGTTTTTCTCGATGAAATGGGTGGAATAGCGATTCCAATGCCAAAAATATTCACACTCTTTAGTAGCTTTTCAATGGCATCTCTTGCATTACCCGGCATGAGTGGTTTCATTGCGGAATTAATAGTATTTTTTGGACTAATTACCAGCCAAAAATATCTTTTAATACCAAAAATACTAATTACTTTTGGAATGGCAATTGGAATCATATTAACTCCTATTTATTCATTATGTATGTCACGTCAAATGTTCTATGGATATAAATTATTTAACATTTCCAACTCTTTTTTTTTTGATTCTGGGCCGCGAGAGTTGTTTGTTTCGACTGCTATCTTTTTACCAGTAATAGGTATTGGGATTTACCCGGATTTCGTTCTCTCACTATCAGTTGAAAAAGTAGAAGCTATTTTATCCAATTATTTTTATTTTTATAGATAGATTTCCTTTCATTTAATGAAATGAAAAAAGCAGTCTTCTTTACATAAGACGAAGCAAGACAAAATTGGAATTCTAATCAGGCATTTTTGATGTTTGTGAGAACCATTTAAATCATGATTTAAATGGTTCTCACCTGTTTCTAAGAAACTTGCTTATGACTTGTACTATAATCTGTATTCATAAGGTCCTTTCTTCCATTTAATTAAGCGTTAATGTAAATGAGCCATAACTATGTAGCCCTATTCCTAATAGATTAACCCCAAAATAGCATATCCAAATTATAAGAAAGCCTATAAAAGCCACAATTGCAGAATTTGCACCTCGAAAATTTTT
Organism: Chenopodium album; assembly: GCF_948465745.1. NCBI lineage: Eukaryota > Viridiplantae > Streptophyta > Magnoliopsida > Caryophyllales > Amaranthaceae > Chenopodium > Chenopodium album. The sequence continues at coordinate 8,405,403 of NC_137856.1, forward strand.
ATTTGTTCGAATATGTAAATAAATTGCAAATATGGTCCAAGTAATAAATGCCCAAGTTTCCTTTGGGTCCCAATTCCAATATGATCCCCATGCCTCATTGGCCCAGACTGCTCCTGAAAGAATACCTATGGTTAAAAAGATAAATCCTAGACTAATAACACGATAACTCCAATGATCCAGTTGTTCAATCAATTGGGACCTGTAATAATTTCGAACAGAGGAGGGCGAAACATTTTGTACAATATTGCCTTTTTCATTTATGTATTGAACCTCACTGAAGAAAAATGACTCATTTAATAAAAGGTTTCGTTTATCAAAAACCCTTATAATATCTTTTTGAAATAGAATGATTAGAAGTGTTACAGATAATAATGATCCGAATAAAAGAGCTGCATAACCCAATACCATCATACTTACATGCATCATCAACCACTGGGATTGGAGAGCGGGTACTAATATTCCGGATTGATGCATTTCAGTTAAGAGACCCGATGTAGCGAATCCTTGGGTAAAAATAGCACTTGGTGCGGTTATTGTACTTAAAGAGTTTTTCTCTTTTTTTAAAAAAAGGGGAATCATATAAATAAGGTATAAACTCCAAGAAAGGAATATTAATGATTCATATAGATCACTTAATGGCAAATGCTTCCAATAAACCCAACGAGTAACTAATAACCCTGTTATAGAGAAAAAAGTAACTATCATGCCTTTTTCTAATGAATTATATAGTCCTACTATTTCATTGACGAATAAAGTTATCAAATGGAGTATAATTACTGCGGAAACCATCGAAAAGGAAATATGAGTTAAAATCTGCTCTAAAGTCGATAATATCATATAGAATATATAAATAAAAAAATCCTTCAATTACAAATTATGAAACGGAAATTAAGAAAAAAATTTATTTCATTTTCATTATTTATTTTCGGTTATAGGACTTTTGAAATTTTGTCAGAATTTGTAAGATGGCATGCCGCCACTCGGACTCGAACCGAGATGCTCTCGCACTGCTTCCTAAGAGCAGCGTGTCTACCGATTTCACCATAGCGGCTTGTTTGAAATCATAATAACCCGTTTTTAGTCAATCGTCGAGATTAATTCAATCCAACATTTTTTTCGAACCAGTTCGGTTTGCAAATTCTTTTTTATTCACGAATTGAAATGGTTCATATTCATAGTAATAATTATATATTATTTAAGGTTTTTTTTTTTATTTTTCGTGAATTTTTTTTTCATAAGACTGCTTTAATCTGTCAATGGACTCTCATGTAGTTTCTGTTTTCATGAACTGAAACCTCTCTAACTAGAAAATTCTTCCTTTCATTCCAGGATAGACCTCAACAAAGTTCTTTCTGATTTTCTTTTCAGTTAGTAATGAGATAAATTCCATTTTTTAGCGGATTTCAAAAATAACAAATACATAGACCCTTGGACTTTCTTTTCTGTAAATGGATAGTTTTTTATCCAAAAAAAGCAATTAATCGGTAGAATTTTTCTTCTTAAGTATTAAACTGAATCATATAAAAAAGTTTTGATCCCTATGGAAACGTAATAAAAAAAATTTGCGTCTAAAAAAACGAAAGGATTTTTTGATTGATTTAAACTGGACGAATATATAATAAAGCAATTTCGAGAAATACTGCTTCTGTAAGTTAACTTTTAACCGTTTTTGATTTGCCCTTTTTTATAAAATCTACAAATTCTATAAGTCGAGAAAACTTTTCATTTTTTTGACAAAAAAAAGAGGTTGATGGGGAAAAAAATCCCCATCTTTTATCTTTTAAATATCAATCAATCAATCAATCAAAGCCTTAATCCCAAAAGTGGGGATAGATTATATATCGATAGTCTTATCTTTTAAATAATAAACTAAAATAAAAAAAGAAGTTGATGAACTCTTCGATATATAGATTATATATCGATAGTTTTTCAACAAAAAACATAAAGTACTATGTTAGTGTTGTCATAAGATTTCTTATTCTCCATATCATAAGAAAAAGTTACAAAATTTTCTAGTTCAAAAAAATAGTAATTTATAAATACAAACCTCCCTAAATCCTTTATTTTCGATTTTTTTATTCTAAACGAAAAATGGAATTATTTCGAATTTGTTATACCATATACCATTTTTTTTTAGTCAGGTCGATTTCGATTATTCCAAGGTTTGATTACTTATTTTTCATACAAAAAAACTTTTCGAATTCCCGGTAGAAAGAGATTTTGCTAACGAAAAGGCTCTTAATGCCGCCCAATACCCCCCTTTTTTCCAAAGATTTTTACGAATACGCTTTTTGTAAATCGAAGTACGTTTTTTTGGAACTGCCATTTAAAATTGAAAAAATTCATTATTCAGTGTTATAGTTGGATGTGAAAGACATCTATTGTTCAAATGAATCCGTATTTTCTATTAATTATCTATGTATTTAGATTCTAGGTGATATCTTTTTTTTAATAAAAAAATTGAAAAGGATAACTATAAATAGAAACTAGAAATAAATTTTCTATATTTCGATAGAACTAATTGAAAATATTTGATTAGGAGAAATGAAAAATTCTCCTGCCTAGAATGTCCATAAAAAAATTCGTATGAAATCGAGTAAGATTAATTAAAATTTAATATTAATAATTTAATAATGAATACTAATTTCGAGTTATATCCCTGTTTATTTTTCATGTGTTGGATTCAATTTCGATGTACGTGATAAATCACATTCAAAATTTGATGCACCCCTATCTTAATTGAAAAACTTTTATTTATTTCTTTGCAAAGTGAAATGATCCCAATAAATGAATTTGTTTAAAAGATCCATAATTTGAGGCATTTTTTTATTCTATGTTATAGAAACTAAAAAGTAAAGTAACAGATATTCTAAAAAAGAATATCGAAAAAAAGAAATAATTACTAAAAAAGACTTTTTTCTACAGTTTTGGTTGGAATGAAAGACAATTAAACCATTTTGCAAAAAATCAGGTAATAATTCGAAATAAACTACAGAATAAATTAATTATTTTAATTAATAATTAATTTATTTTTTTCATTATTGACCTTAGTAGATATTTAGTGGATTTTCTGATTCATAGTCTTTTTTAGTCGAATTTGGATGTTTTAAATATATATTTGAAATAAATTAAATGGAAATAAAAGGGAAATTTTTTTTAGTTTCCTACTTCATAGGCTTCAAAAAGTTATGTTTATTGACCGACTTCTTTCAAAAGAGACAAGAGCCAGTGAATGGTAAACAAAATAATTTAAATTCATTAAATACAAAAATTTTCTATTCTAGTATATTATGGAACATATATACCAATAAGCATGGATTATACCTTTCCTTCCACTTCTAGTTCCTTTGTTAATAGGATCTGGACTTTTCTTTTTTCCGATGGCAACAAAAAATCTTCGACGTATATGGGCTTTTTCGAGTATTTTGTTATTAAGTATAGTTATGCTTTTTTCCATGAAGCTGGCTATTCAACAAATAAATAATAATTCTATTTATCAATATTTATGGTCTTGGACGATTAATAATGATTTTTCTTTAGAATTTGGCTACTTAATAGATCCACTTACTTCTATTATGTCAATGTTAATAACTACTGTTGCAATTCTGGTTCTTATTTATAGTGATAATTATATGTCTCATGATCAAGGATATTTGAGATTTTTTGCGTATATGAGTTTTTTCAATACTTCTATGCTGGGATTAGTTACTAGTTCGAATTTAATCCAAATTTATATTTTTTGGGAATTAGTTGGAATGTGCTCATATCTATTAATAGGTTTTTGGTTCACACGACCTATTGCCGCAAATGCTTGTCAAAAAGCGTTTGTGACTAATCGTGTAGGAGATTTTGGCTTATTATTAGGAATTTTAGGTTTTTATTGGATAACAGGCAGTTTCGAGTTTCGAGATTTGTTTGAAATATTTAAAAATTTAATTAATAATAACGAAGTGAATTCCTTATTTTGTATTTTATGTGCTTTCTTGTTATTTGCCGGTGCAGTTGCTAAATCGGCCCAATTTCCCCTTCATGTATGGTTACCTGATGCTATGGAGGGGCCTACGCCTATTTCAGCTCTCATCCATGCTGCTACCATGGTCGCCGCGGGAATTTTTTTAGTTGCTCGACTGCTGCCTCTTTTCCTAATTCTACCTTCCATAATGTATGGAATTTCTTTTATAGGTATAATAACAGTACTACTAGGAGGAACCTTAGCTCTTGCTCAAAAAGATATTAAGATAAGTTTAGCTTATTCTACAATGTCTCAATTGGGTTATATGATGTTAGCTCTAGGTATGGGTTCTTATCGAGCTGCTTTATTTCATTTGATTACTCATGCTTATTCAAAAGCATTATTGTTTTTAGGATCTGGATCTCTTATTCATTCAATGGAAACTGTTGTTGGATATTCTCCGAATAAAAGTCAGAATATGGTTCTTATGGGGGGGTTTAACAAAACATGTACCAATTACAAAAACCTCTTTTTTAATAGGTACACTTTCGCTTTGTGGTATTCCGCCTCTTGCTTGTTTTTGGTCCAAAGACGAAATTCTTAATGATAGTTGGATATATTCACCAATTTTTTCAATAATAGCTTATTTCACAGCCGGATTAACCGCTTTTTATATGTTTCGAATCTATTTACTTACGTTTGAAGGGCATTTAAACGCTTTTTTTAAAAATTATAGTGGAAAAAAAAGCAGTTCTTTTTATTCAATATCTTTATGGGGTCAAGAAGGATTGAAAAGCATTAATCAAAAATTTCTTTTATTAACCTTATTAACAATGAATAAGAAGGAAAGGGTTTCTTTTTTTTCGAAAAAACCATATCAAAATCAAATTAATGGAAATTTAAGAAAAATGCTTCGATCTTTTATTACTATTATTGATTTTGACAATAAGAATATTTCTGCCTATCCTCATGAATCGGATAATACTATGTTATTTCCTCTGATTTTATTGATTCTGTTTACTTTCTTCATTGGAATCATAGGAATTCCATTCAATCAAGAAGGAATAGCTTTGGATATATTAACGAAATGGTTAACCTCATCTATGAATCTTTTAGATTCAAATTCCGAAAATTCTGTTGACTGGTATGAATTTTTGATAAATGCAACTTTGTCTGTTAGTATAGCTTTTTTTGGAATATTTATAGCCTTTTTGTTTTATAAACCCGCTTATTCATCGTTAAAAAAATTTGACTTAATTAATTTATTTGATAAAAGAGGGCAAAAAAGAATTTTTGGGGACAAGCTAATAAATATTATATATAATTGGTCTGCTAACCGTGGTTATATCGATGCTTTTTACGAAAAATTTTTAATTAAGGGTGTAAGAGGTTTGGCTAAACTAGTTTCATTTTTTGATAGACGAATAATTGATGGAATTCCGAATGCTTTTGGTGTTACAAGCTTTTTTGTAGGTGAGGGTATCAAATATGTAGGGGGCGGGCGAATCTCCTCTTATCTTTTTTGGTATTTTTTTTATGTATCAATTTTATTTCTT